>NW_013549736.1:0-9860 GCF_000499425.1 Eimeria acervulina
ATATATATATATTCATATAAACTTACCAGCATGCGGTAGAGCATTTGTTGTGCGTCTGTATCGACAGCAGCAATTTCAGGAAATGTTCGGGGTACGTCAATAAGAATAAGATTAGAGTAATTAGATTTATGTTGAGAAAGAAAAGAATATAAATTAGCAGAGATATATCCACCGTGATAGGCGCGTATAAAAGAAGAAACACAAAAAGAATCGGAAGGATATGAAGACAAGAATAATAATAACTTCTTTTCTTCTTCTTCTAACATTATTCTTCTTCTTCTTCTTCTTTCTTCTTCTTCTTCTTCTCCTAATTCTAATTCTTCTTCTCCTTCTTCTTCTTTACTACGTCTGTATAATTCAAGCGCCTTCCACGCCCGCCAACGATATGCAGGTGGTACCCCTCTGCAATTCAAACAAACTTAAATAAATTTAAATAAATTTAAACAAATTAAATAAATTAAAATAAATTAAAATAAAATATTATGAATTTAAATAAATAAATCGATAACACCAGACAAGAAAGAATAAATACAAATAAAAATAAATATATACGTGCTTCGGGTGTATCGGCATCTGCAGATAAACACCTAATAAAATTGTTTAATGAAGACAGAGTCAATAGTGATAATAATAATAATAATAATAATAATAATAATAATAATAATAATAATAATAACTATAATAATAATAATTATTTTGTAATAAAATACGCAAAGGAGCATGCACTGACTGTAGTAGAGAGAAGAATATACAAAAACATACAGTAAAACAATATATAAATAATTACAATAATAATATAAGAGATATACAATAATATGCAGCATTATATTACAATGTATACGATATATATATATATATATATATATATAAATATTTTATATATTATGTTTGAGGTGTATAGGCAGCTCTAACCTGCCTAATCGCCTGAGAAAGGTCCTGTGATGGCTGAAGACAAATTCATTTAAATTTCTTTCATTCATTGCAAACCATTTGCGTTCACAGCGGCCTAAACTGCTGCTAGGAGAAGGAGAAGAAGAAGAAGTACATAACAATTCATGCAGCAACTGCAGACGTAGAGAAGGAGGCAAAGAGACGCCATACTGAGGGCTCATTTTGTTGTTGCTGCTGCTTCTGCTGCTGCTGCTGCTGCTGCTACTGCTGCTGCTGCTGCTGCTACTGTTGCTGCTGCTGCTGCTGCTGCTGGCTGCAGCAGCAGCAGGGGAGGAAGAGCCATCTTCCTGCCCCTCCCGCAGCCGTTGCTGCTGTCGTTGCTGCTGCTGCTGTTGCTGCTGTTGCTGCTGCTGCTGCTGCACCAGCAGATTTCCCAGAGCCTCAAAGCTACCGAAGGCAGTAGAAAGAGAAGGGAATGACATTAACGTACTTTGCTGCTGCAGCAGACGTCGCTGCTGCTGCCGCTGCAGCAGCAGCCGCTCGTAAGGTGCTGCGCTCAGTGCAGAAGTTGAAGGCCCAGAGAACGTGCGACGGGGTTCGCCGTTGCGACTGCTGCTGCTGCTGCTGCTGCTACTACTGCTGCTGCTGCTGCTGCTGCTGTCTGCCTCTTGTTCATGAGTGTCTATTTGCAAGTCTTCCCTCTTAAGGTTGGGAACGGAAGAAAAAGCTTTGCGAGGAAGCTGCCTGGGGGAGTCCTGCTGCATTTGCTGTTGTTCTGTCTGACTTATAACTTCATTCACTTCGCTGTTGCTGTTTCGTGGTTCTGCTGCAAGGTGAGAAGCGTCTTCGTCGTCATTTGCTGCTGCTGTTTCTGCTGCTGCTGCTGCTTCTCCTGCTGCTGCTGATGCAGATCTTACGAGGGAATGAGAGGCAGCAGAGGACGTTGGCTGATGCGTGCAGACGTCTTCAAGTTCTCTCGCTGTCCCTTCATTTGTTGAGGTGTCTGTCCAACTTTCTCTGTGAGGCCTGCGTACAGGAGGCGTGGTGGTGGAGAGGCCCAGAAAAAGAGAAGACGGTGGTAAAAAGTTCATTTTGAGGGAAAATGAACGATAAATGCGTCAATCCTTTGAAACCGCATATGCAGGAAACTGAAAGGAATCATAAGAAATGATGAAAGAAGAAACGCGCATAGTTGGTGTTGTGCGAGTTCAACTCGACCTGCGTATACACCCAAAACCAGGGGTGCGATCTGCTGCATTTAAAGATGAATTTCAGAGAAACAACCACTAGAAAAGCAAATGAAGACAATTATGCATGCTAGAAGGTATTCAGAAAGCCTTGTAAGAGTCAAAACAGCCGCTACTCAAGACCGGCATTACCCATTCGCTGCAAAGAGGGAAAGCAGCCGAAAAAGGGTTCCGCGTGAGATAAATAGAGAGAAAAAGAGAAAATCGACTCAATAATATACTTTGAAAGTGTTATAATAACAATAACCTTTACAATTATTATTCGTTTTCTGCATTTATTTCAACATGAATCAGCATGCAGTTCCGTCCTGGACACCTGAATGTGCGGAGAGACGAAACTGCTGTGCTAATCGCCGGGAAGAGAAGACGAACTTTCAATTTTGTTGTGGAATTATAAAAGGAAAAGAAAATGCAAATTTAGAGAAAGAAGAAGAAAGAGAAATAAACGATGCTTCAACAACAACACCTGTTATAAACAACCCCAGCCACACAGCGGCTTGATGCTGCTGCCGCCTCTAGTCAAAAGGCTCACAAATTGGGGTATATTTTCTGCTTTTTTGAGTTTATTATATCTCATGAAGTTAATTATATTTAATGTTTTCAAACTCTGCATGAAAAAAATTCAAAATATCCATAAATTATCAGTCAAGTTTCTAGGGGCCCCCTCTTAGCGCTCGTACAACACTACCCCTGTAGATGAGGGAAGCAGCAACGATTGACTGTAGCTGTGCAATGCAGTTGGAGAATATTTTGTGTTTAAATTGTTCTTTAAAAGGTTTAAAAAGTATTCAAACTGTTTTTAAACAAAAAATAATTCATTTTCACTTTTTATTTGCATGCCTTCCGCAGCGATTATGCAGACATAGTAATATATCTCTTGCTACACTGCGTTCACCAGCTTGGGAATTGTTTGCATAAATTTGAATACATTTCTTTAAATAAGTCGATTGAAGAAGTTTTAAAATCATTTACATTTGTTTGAATATTAAATAAACCGAATACTAAGGCAGTAAGTACTTTCATACAGCCAACACTTCAAGTGGGGCTGCTGCCGCTGCAGCAGCTGCTGCTGCTGCTGCTGCTGCTGTTGCTGCTGCTGTTGCTGCATTCATTCGTGGGGAGCAGATTGGTGGGGCCGTTTGCTGCGTTTTAAATTTGCATTTGGGGGTTTTGTCTTCTTCTTTTATCTCAAGAGAATTATTTTTTGTTTCTCCTGAGAGAAAATGAAGTTTAACAAGAGTATGTCGAGCGGTGTCGCTGTTTCTGCTCTGTGTATATTCTTCTGTTTTGTTTGTGTTGTTGTTGTTGTTGTTTTGATTTCTTTTCTTTTTCTTTGTCTGTAATTCTTTATTTTCTTCTCTTTTGATTCGTCTTTAAGAAATAAACCCAAGGAGTGATGCAGCAGAAGAAAAGAAAAACAACAAACAATCTTCGTACATGCATATATATATCCAGACATATATTTGCATGCGCATGCAAATATCACTCTTTTATATTCCTTTATTTAAATCGAGTTGAAATCTTAAATCGAGGAAAAGAAGAAAAAATAAGACAAAAGAAACCAACTTGTGTTTGTTTGCATGAATTACATGCATGCAGTGCATGCAAAACGAAACCGCGAACATTTCTCTCTTTTCTTCTTCTCGTTCTCTGTGAAGTTTTACTTGAATTAATTTGTTTATTTATCCATTTATTTTGTTTATTTTCTTTCACCGTTTAAATCACAACGCGTTAACTTGTGTTATGCATGCGCTTACAAGAACTCTATAAACTCTCTGCTAATATATGAATATTATACATTTATATTATTTAATATATTTGCTTTTTATGTATTTTCAGGTGTCTCCTCCTCACGGAGGAAGTCAAGAAAGGCGCACTTCGGTGCTCCTTCTAGCGTCAGAAGAAAAATAATGACAGCCCCTTTATGCAAAGAACTGCGAAAGAAATTCAACGTAAGTTGGGGTGTATATGCATACACCTGAATATTTAACTTAAGATATATGATGCATGCATATTTTTATTTGTTTCATTTATTATACATTTATTTTATTTATTTAATAGTGTTTCCTTATCGCCTTTTGAGTGTTCCTTATATCCGTTTAGTTTATTTTTATCTTTGATTTTATTAATTTAAGAGTGTTTTATTAATGCTTCTTTTATTGATGCGATTTCCTTTCAATATTATTTATTCATTGATGTTTTTAATTGCTTCTTTGATGAATTTAATTTATTTTTCTTCTTTATTCTACTTCTTTTGCAGGTGCGCTCCTTGCCTATTCGCAAGGATGACGAAGTCATGATTGTTAGAGGACGTTTTCATGATAGAGAGGGCAAAGTAGTGCAGGTCTACCGCAAGAAGTTTGTTATTCATATTGAACGCATTTCAAGAGATAAACCTACAGGTATTATTACTATTATTATTGTTATTATTATTTCTTATTGTTCTTCTCCCTCTCCTCTTCCTTATTATTTCTCTTGCTTATTCTTGTTTCTCTTCTTCTTATTCTTCTTCGTTCTCGTCTTCGCCTTCGTCTTCTTGTTGTTGTTGTTTTTGTGGTTGTTGTCTGTCGTTTTGTTGGTTTATTATTGTTGTTTTGTTGCTTTGTTTAGGCCTGCATGCAGGTGCACCTTACTATGGATTTATTTGTTTATTAATAAATGCTTATTCATTAGTTTTATTATGCGATGTACAGTGCTGCATGTGCACAGAAGAGCGTTTACCTTTTGCAAGGCAGACGCTCTTGCATGCAGTAATAAATCAATAGAAGCCTCTCTCATGTATTGTGCATGCAGACTGTGCATGCGGTGGCTCTCCGCTCCCTGTATGCATGCATGCATGCATGCATTCAATCATCTGAATGCATGCATGGAGATAATTGTCAAGGGGCGTGGGTATTTTGTGTGTTTGTTGGATCGCGCTTGTTTGTGTGTGTGTTATTTGTGTTGTTTTATTTCTCTTCTGTTGCTTGTATTGCATAGTTTCATTTGAATGGATGTTATTCATATTGTTATTATTATCATCATTATTATAATTATGTTTGTTTTGCAGGAGAGAGCCCCATTGGCATTCACCCGAGCAAAGTGGTGATAACAAAGCCGAAATTGAACAAGGACAGAAAAGCGCTGTTAGAGAGGAAGAGCAAGGCTGCAAACAAGGGAAAGTACACCGAAAAGGACGTCAACCAAGTCGATTGATCTGCTGCTTCATAATAATAATATTAAATGCTCAATAAACAAGCAGCAACTCGCAAGCATATGTATATAAATATATAAATTATATGTATACTATATATGCTGCGATTGAGATTTGTTTAACGGCATCATTTATTATTACCTTGAGCGCAACAGCACAGACTTGGGGGCTCCCTTTGCTAGGCCTTTGTCTTCTGCTGCTGTCCTCAAGAACTGACGCTCCTAAATCTTCTTCTTGTTGCTGCTGCAGTTGCATGAATAAAAGACAGCCGAGTTGTATGTAGATGGAGAGACAAACATAAAAAGGAGAATACGAAACACAGTGCCCCTCGTTTCCCTCCTAGTGTTACCTGAAGTAGGCGGATCAGAGAGGCATGAGTAGCGTAGCTGCACAATACATATATACATACATATATATACATATGCATGCATATGAATCGTCTTTGTACAGCTGATAAGGATAATAGAAATAGTTTTTAAGCTGTTAATTGCAGCAAAACAGCTCGAACGGAACGCCTATGGCTCCAAATTATCGAGGGGAGCCGTGAGTGCGCAAATTCACTTTCTGCACAAACGTGAAATAACTGAAGAGAACAGGGAAAAGTGCTGGAAATTGCAGTTTACTTTTCCTGTCTTCTAAAGGATGGAAGCATTGAACATTAAGAAAAGGAAAATAAACACCTGAATACTGTGAAATGTAAATTTTGCAGGGGTTCACTTCAGCTTTTTTTTCGTCCGGTTTCGAACGAATGCAGATTTAGGGTGTATGTACACCTGAAATGATTTGAAAATTCGTCGTATTCCAACTTCTAATGAAGAAAAATAGGGGATTTTTGGGCGAAATACCTCCAAATCAACCGAATATTTTATTTGTTTTTGCATATTTTGAGTCAAAATGGACGTTTCGGCGATGAAAGCGCGGAGTTTTTTAGGTTTTATGAGCATTCGATCGGTGGGTAGATTGCTGATTTCGTTTCGCAATTCAATTTGTTGAATTTGTTGGTTTCCTTCGTGGCATTACTAATTAACTTTTTTTCAGGGGTTGATCGTTGTCGCGTTTTTGCAAATAATTGTCGGCGTTTTCCTGTTTATGTCGTTCAAATTCATCCGACCAACGCTCATTGTTCCTGCTTGGTTTCTGTTGTTGACGAATTGTTTCAGCGCTCTACTCGGGTAAGCTTGATTGAATATTCGTTTGTAGCTGAATACAATAATTAATTTCCATTATTAATCAAATCAATCAATAGAAAATCCATATTAATAATTATAAAGTAATTTGCTCCAACTATTATTACAAAGAATTATTTTCTCTGAATACAGCATATGGGGACTCTGGAGAAGAAATCAAGCCGTTGAAATTATTTACCTCGCTACTTTTATCGTCAGCTTCATCTTCCTCGTCCTCGTCGTCCTCACATTTTCTGATACCGTTGAACTGCTGCCTGCTGCGCCTAGAGGAGCGGTGGGTTACAACTAATTGAATTAATTAATTAATTAACTAATAAATTAAACCGATTAAATGAATGCAATAAGACCAATCCTTTATTCAGTTCAATTAAACAAAGTAAGCAAGTGCTTTTAATAAATGCGGTGAATTCGCTTTGAAAATCAAATAAATTCAATTGAAGAATGAACGAAGTGCAGTTAAACAAACACCGACTCAACCAACTATTATGAATACGCATGCTTACGTGAATATATTTCTACATTTTTGTTAATTGTACGTAGAAATGCATATCCATATATTTATACATATATGTTTATATTTGTCCTCCCGTATATATCTATACATTTTAATCGATTTACATTTTTATTTACATGTATACACTTCCGTTTACATCTTCCCCTATATTAAAGCATGCGCATTGATATAAGGATATTTATACTTAATTATATATATCTATTGATACTGAACAAGTAAAGTTATGAATATATTTCTTTCTTTGTTTTTAAAGGCTAACACAGGTTTCAGACAGTTTGACGTGGATGCACATTACCGTGCGAGGGCTCGAGCTGCATTTAATCGTCTTCGTTTAAATCCTGTCTTTTCAAGAGTTCTGCAAAATGTTCGATTAGAAGAGCCGTTGGATTTAATTGACTTTCATCTGCCGCAGCAATTAGAGATACCCCAATTAGAAATTCCTGATTATCAACATATGCCTTTCGGTATGAAAAACTTCATAACTTAATTATACTCTGTTCTAATTAATATTATAATTTAATTCAGTTTTACTCTGTTCTAATTGATCTTGATAATTTAATTCAATTGCACTCTGTTCTAATTACTTTTATTATTTATTTCAATTATACTCTGTTTTAATTACTTTTATAATCATATTCTATTAAACAGTGTTTGAATTATTTCTATAATCATATTCTATTAAACCCTGTTTTATATCCTCTAATTATATTTTATTTAAACTCTGTTTTAACTGCTTTTATAATTTAATTCAATTAAACACTGCTTATAAAACGATACACAACGGTGATCGTTTTGTTTAAGATATTTAGTCAAACATTCAATTACAACTATTATATTTGATTAATGCTATTAATATAATTATATTCAATTACTATTATTATATTTAATCTATATTTCTTTTTCAGTTCCGCATGCAAATCAAACGGCGGGAGAAAACGGCGAAGTTTCTGTAGGCGAGCTGCCACCAGAGTGAGAAGACGTCTTTGTTTATTTTCTCTTTAAATAAATAAACTCTAATTTGTTTATTGTTTATTCATTTATTATTCATCTCGTATTCATTTCCTAATTCTTTATTCATTAAGACGTCTTTGTTTATTTTTCTTTAAATGAATAAACCCTTATTTGTTTATTATTCTTATTTTTATTATATATTTATTTATGCATGATTTACTTATTAATGACTCCCTCGCCGTTTATATATTAATAATCAATTATAATTTTTCATTCCTTTGCCTTCATTTATTTATTATTTACTTCTTAATAAACAATTATAATTCTTTTATTCATTCAGCTTTAAGAAACTGACGACCTCACAGAAGGATGAAGTATTGGCTCTAGCAAAAATGCAGAAACGGCGTAAGTTATTAAAAAAATAAAAAATAAAAATAAATGCTTCTTAAAATATGTACAAGTAATGAGTATATAATGGTATATATAAATATAATAATAAATACATGCATTGTTGCTTGTGTATTTTATAGTAAATAAAATATTTACAGTAAATAAACAAACAGCATATGAATATCTACTAATCAACACATAGCGGTGAACTTAAGTAATAAAGGAATAATAGACTGAGGCAATCAAACAACAAATAACTAACTAAATAAATAAATAAATAGTAAAGTAATGAATAAGAAGGATATATGAATATTACTGTAATGAAGATCTTCACACACAACTTGAAATATATTTATTTTTAAACGATAAATAGAGAAATATTAAATTCATTGCGCAAGCAGCATTTCAGCTGGGAATTGCAGGGGCGTTGTCTTTGGTGGCTCTCTTTGAAGTGTACTGGTGAGAAGAAGAAAATAAATTTAATTGATTTAATCTATTTGATTTGTTTTATTGAGTTTTATTATTTATTTTATTGTAATTATCAGCGCTTGGGTTGTGCTCACCTTCATAATGAATAAATGCTTGAGCTTTGACGAGATGATTGGAGCAGAAGAACAGTAAGTTTAGCCGTTGATATATTTTTATTCTTGCTGTTCTTCTTGCTGTTGTTGTTGCTGCTGCTGTTGCTGTAGGTATTGTTTTTGCTGTTAGTCTTTTGTGTTGTTATCCTCGTTATTGTTATTATTGTTATTGTTATTGTTATTGCTATTGTTATTGTTATTGTTATTGTTATTGTTATTGTTATTGTTATTGCTGTCGTTATTCTTATTCTTGTTGCTCTTACTGCTAATAATTAAATAATTACTAATTAAATGGAGAATGCAAACCATTATAACAAAAAACTGAAGGCGAGATTAACAAGAATTATAAGAATAATAATACTAATAATAATTATTGTTGTTTCGTACTAAATAACTAAAATAAAAAATAACAATCATTCTCTCATTTAAATTAAAAAAAGCAAAGAGCCGCCAATAATGAATAAAGTGTTGGTGGTAATAGAGTTGAGATCAGAATAAAATAAAAGAATTTAATTTAAAACAACAAAATTCTTTTTTTAATAACTCCAACCAACGCAGGTTTGCGCCGCTGATCGGTGCGCAGTAAAAAGAAGAAAAAGAAAACAGCAAAAAGAAGAAAAAGAAAATAAACAACAACAGAGAACAAATACACCTGAACCCAGTCAATAAGAAAAGATAAAAAGAAAAAGAAGACAAAGAAAAAAAGAAGAAAGAAGACAAAGAAAAAGAAAATAGAAGCAAAAGAGAAGAGGAAGAAGAAAAAGAACAAGCAACAATAACAAGAGGAACAACACCGATATCAATTAAAGACAACAACTACTACTACCACCACCAAAGCAGCAGCAGCAGCAGCAGCAGCAGCTGAAGCAGCAGCGGCAGCAGCAGCAGCGGCAGCTGCAGCAGCAG
>NW_013549736.1:9960-22190 GCF_000499425.1 Eimeria acervulina
GCAGCGGCAGCAGCAGCAGCGGCAGCTGCAGCAGCAGAAGCCGCGGCAGCAAGATTGTGTGGGGTTGGCTGGGGTGTGAATAAATCAGTTTTTTAATGTATATATTTTTGTTTGTTTTTCTTTAATAGTAAATGAATATATTGGAGATAATAAATAGTAATAACTTATAATTTATAATTTTTAATGATTAGAATTAGATATTGAATTAATATCTTCTCATAGACGCCCCTTCTGCTGTCTTTGTCTATCTATCAACTTCTTCTGCAGCGACTCTCTTTGTTCTGCTGCTTCTTGGAATTGTTTGCGGGTTTCGCCTTCGATGCGCTCGCAGCGTTGGCTGCAGCAACATATTTAAAATAAAATTAATTAATTAAATAATTAATTACATACATCCGTGCATTAAATTCTACTAGTAACTGATTAAACTTGTTTAATTATTTATTCATGAATCCAGCAGTTAATAATATTTATAAAGACATACAAATAACAGCAAGCCAAATAGATAAACAAATACATAAATACCTATGAGAAAAGATCTTAAGAAAACAATTGATTAAAATACTCAAAGAAGAAGACAAAGAAGAATAAGAAGAAGAAAAAAGGAAGAAAGGAAACAAAAGAAAAAAAGAAAGAACAAAAGAAAAAAAAATAAAGAAGAAAAGGATAGGAAAAAGAAAGAAGACAGCAAAAAAACAAAAACAAAAAACACACTCTGCCATCGACAGAAGAAAATACAGCAGAAGACGAACCCCAAAAAAGAAAAAACAAAAATAAAAATAAAATTAAAATTAAACAAACAAAGGAGAAGAGAAAAACAAAAAGATAGAAGACAAACATCCATAAGAGAGAAAGAAAAACAAAAAGATAAGCAAAGAATAACAAGAAGAAAAGCAAAGAAAGATAAGAAGAAAAGCAAAGAAAGATAAGAAGAAAAGCAAAGAAAGATAAGAAGCTGAGTATATAACATAATTATATTTGCTTACATTTCCCCCTTAACATAATCTAATCTTTTAGAAACAGTTTGCACTGCTTCTTCTTTATTCTGTCGAATTAAGACGGGCCCAACCATTTTATATATCACTGCGTCAGAAGAAGCGGCGTCTAACTCCTGAAAATGCAGATATATATACTTCTAAAGGCTCAGTTGAGGTGCATGTACACCGCAATTCATTCATACATTGTGCCTCAATAGCAGCAGCAGCAGCAGCAACACCTGCAACAGCAGCAGCAACAGCAACACTAGCAGCAGCAGCAGCAACAGCAAAATCAGCAACAACAAAAGCAGCAACAGCAACAGCATTAACAGCAGCATCAACAACAACAGCAGCAATAGCAGCACTAGCAACAGCAGCAACAGCAGGAAGATGTGGGTAGACTGCAGTAAATGCATTAAGTGCATGGGGAGAAGCTGAGAAAGAATTGTTTAAACAAAAGAAAGAAAAGCTCTTACATTCATTACCGCCTCTATTTCATTTTGCTGGGTGAGCAGACGGCTGATATTTTTTGTGTTTGTTTGCAGTTCTAAGACAAAACAAGTAAACAAACAGCAGTAGAAGAGGAAGAAAGCGGCGATAAATATATCAATTGATTCATATAAAGCAATAATACGCTAAATACAGCAAAATAAACACCTAAAATGCATCAATATTTAGAAAAAAAGAAGGAAATCTTCTTACTTTCCACAAGTCGATCAATCTCGGCAGTGGCTTCCTTTAGCCTTTCGCTGGGCATTTTCGGGTGTATATTTTGATTGATAGAAAAACAAATAATACAATAAATTAAAAAAATAAAACAAATCCAACAAAATAAAATTTATTTCAACAATTTCTCGCAAACAACAACGCAACCTAATATGCATGTGCATGCATGCATGCATGCAAATACTCTCTCAGTTTCCCTCCTTTTAATTGTTTAGAAAGATCTATATATAGATAATATATATAAATATTCAATTATGAATTTAATATGCAAATAAATAAAATTAAACTCAAGAAAAACTCTTCATGCACAGCCCTAACACAACACACGTGCAGTTGTCTGTACACCATAGTGGCTGAGCCGCAGTAGGCCGCAGCAACACCCATCAACAAAATGTTTGTAAATTATTCTCGTTTCGGAATTTAATTAATATTTTCCGGTTTTTATGACTCTTCTTAACTCATTAAATGCAAAATTATTTCATTTGAACTGCAAATTTCTCTGCTTTCCTCGCTCTCTCCAGCCGATACTGCTCTGAGGGCTTCCGTACGTTTGCAGTTAATCCCTAAGTACATTATCACTCTTTTATGCATTTGTTTTGTTCATTATACGTTATATAAGAAAGCCATTTAATACCTTCGAAGAAAAACAGCAGCAGCAGCAGGTGCTGCAGCTGCTGCAGCTGCAGCTGCTGCAGCGGCTACAGCTGCTGCAGGCCCAGCAGCACTTTTTTTGCTATTTTTTTTGTTGAAAACCAACGAAAATGGAGATGAATGAATTTGATGATGAAGAGCAGCAGCAGCCTCCGCTGTACGAACAGATGAATCTGTTTCCGCCGAATGTTTCTCTGCTATGTGCTGATAGCTCCGAAGACAAAGAAGATAAAACAAAAGAAACTGATCAAGGTAAAACACAAACAAAGACAGCACAAACTCTGCCTTAAGGAATTGTAATTCTATTAATATACAATACATATGCAATTAATATTATTCAATCTATTACATACTTTTTGAAGAGGCAGCTGCTCCGAAGCAGCAGCAGCAGCTGCTGCTGCTGCATCACTAGCAGCAGCAGCAGCTGCTGCTGCATCACTAACAGCAGCCCAACACATTTGCAATAATATTACTGTGATTATTTTTTTATGGTTGTATTATAATATATACGATATAACTGTTATTATTTATTGTTATTATTGCTCTTTCTCTTGTCCCTATTTATTATTGTTTATATCTAATATAACTATTATTATTTTTCGTGTACTTAATATTATCATTGTTACGAGCATTATTATTATTATTATTATTATTATTATTATTATTTAGTATTGGTTATAATTATTATTATTATAACTATTATTAATTATTACAATTATTAATAATTATAATTATTAATAATTATAATTATAATTATGAATATTATTAACTAATATTATTAATTATTAGTTATTATTAACTATTATAAATTATTATTATAATTGATTTTTGTTGTTTAGGGTGCGTGGAGTGTGCAAACGGCAGCAGATTTTCTTTGTTTATTTCTTCAATAGAGCGCTGCCTCTTTTTTATTAATAATTGGACAGACATCTTTGAACAAAATAAACAAATTAAAAAAGAATTAATTCAAACAGATTGCCCTCAAGCATTACGCGGCGCTCTGTGGTGGAAACTCCTACAAGTCGATCAATTCAAAAAAGATAGTATCTAAACCCTAAACCCTAAACCCTAAACCCTAAAATCTAATGTCTAAACCCTAAACCCTAATACCTTATACGTAAACCCTAAAACAGAATATGTAAACCCTTAACCCTAATAACTAAACCCTACAACATAATATCTAAACCCTAAGCTCTAATTCAAAAACCCTAATACCTAAACCCTAAACCCTAAACCCTCATAAACCCTAAAACCCTAAACCCTAAAGATAAAATAACAGCAAACAATAAAATATAGACAATAAGCATTTTTAAACAGAACATCATTAGTAAATAATTATTACATTAATTCTGTTTATATAATATAAAATAATAATAATAATAATAATAGTAATTCTTATAAATAAAAAAATAATTTTATTAATATAATATAAATAAATAAACGAAGCAATAAAACTAAAATTAAATATAATATAAATGAATGAATAAACCCTTAAACAAAAGCCATGAAATGCAACAAAATAACACTTACTATTTATTTAGTATATATATACTAAATAAATAGTAATTGTAATTATTAATTATTAATTATTAATTATTAATTGCGCAGAAAAGTTTGCTGAAGATTTATATTTTCGTCTGCTGTCTTCGTCTCCGCCGTTTTCGTCGCTTTTAATTATTTCGCGAGACGCTAACCGGACTTTTCCTCAGCACTTTTTATTCAGAGACCAAAAGGCTGCAGGCCAGCAGGTAAACAAATATAATTATAAATAAATAAATTAATAAATATAATTATATATATATCTTATGTTTATATATGTTGTTTAGGTTTAGTATTCGGTTGATAGTTAGTTAGATTGTTTGTTTATTCAGAGACTATCTATCTATCTATCTATCTATCTATCTATCTATCTAATACTAATGTTAATATATAAATATATATGTATATATATATATTATTTATTATTAGACAGATAGACAGATAAATATATTTATTTATCTAAGTAGAGAGAAGAACCAAATGAATGAATGCACAACAAATAAAATTTTTATCATATTTTCACCTTACAAACATCTACATAAATAAATATATATAATAATATATATAATATAATAATATATATAATATAATATATATAATCTAATGTATATTATTTATATATTATCTATCTTATATATATTCACCATACAAACATCTAAATGAATATATAGTGTATATATATAATACACTATACATATATATATGTTTATATTTATTTTTATTTTTATTTTTATCTATATTTTTATTTGCAGGCTCTGTTTAAAGTGCTGCGGGCTTATGCGACATACAACCCAGCAGTTGGTGAGGTGTATATACACCGCAGATAATAATAAATATATAAATAAATAAGTATATGTATATATATATATATATAATACTTATATATATAATACTTATATATATATATGCATAATACTAACAACAATAAGGCTCAAACAAATAATATTAAACGAATTCATATATATTTATACATATATATTTGTAATATGCAGATAAATAAATAAATAAATAAATAAACAACCAAGCAAACAAATTAAATGATAAACTAAATAATTAAATAAATAATTAATTAGATAATAGTTGAATGATTAAATAAGTAAATAATAATAAAATAATAAAATAATAAAATAATTGTTTGTACACTATGCGCAGGGTACTGCCAAGGCATGGGTTTTGTATGCGGTGTTTTGCTGCTGCATCTACGAGAAGAAGCAGCATTTTATTGTTTTGTTTGTTTGTTAAATAAATTTGACCTTGAGACGATGTACAGCCCAGGCCTTCCTTTGCTTGACGAATATTTCTTTCAGTTTCAACACCTCTTGCAAACCCATCTCCCAAAGTAACAGACAGTACACCTGCTGCTGCTGCTGCTGCTGCTCCTGCTGCTGCTGCTGCTGCTGCTGCTGCTGCTGTTGCTACTGCTGTTGTTGTTGCTGCTGCTGTTGCTGCTGCTGTAACAAATACACTGCTGCTGCTGCTGCTGTTGTTGTTGCTGTTGTTTTTGTTTCTGCTGCTGTAACAAATACACTGCTGCTGCTGCTGCTGTTGTTGTTGTTGCTCTGCTGCTGCTGCTGCTGATGATGATTTGTGTGTCTGTTTATTAGATCAAGTATTCTCCTAGCTAGCGAATATAAATATATATACATATATATAAACCAGTATAAATATAAAAAATGAATATATATATATATATATATATATTTGTGTATGTATGTTAGGCTGAGTGCTCATTTAGCAAGCGAAGGCGTCGAGCCTTCAATGTATTTATCGGGTTGGTTGTTAACTTTGTTTGCGTATATTTTAAATATAAAAACTCTTGTAAGTGTTTGGACACTGTTATTTATTAAAGGCGAAAAAATTCTCTTTCAGATACCTCTCGCTATTCTAAAGATATACCAGGTAAGATATAGACATGAGAGGTTTAATATATTTGTTTTTAGTTTTTAGTTTTTAGTCTTTAGTTTGTTTGTTTTGTTTGTTTTTATTATTGTTTTGTTCTTTGTTTTGTTTTTGTTTTATTTTCATTGTTTTATTTGTTTTATTTTCATTGTTTTATTTGTTTTATTTTCATTGTTTTATTTGTTTTATTTTCATTTATTTATTTGTTTCTCTAATTGTTTTGTTTGTTTTTAGTTTTATTTGTTTTTAGTTTTATTTGTTTTTAGTTTATTGTTTTTAGTTTTGTTTGTTTTCGGTTATTTCGGGTTGTCGTTGCTTGGCTGTTTGTTTATTTGTTTATTTGTTTATTTGTTTGTTTGTTTGTTTGTTTGTTTGTTTGTTTGTTTACTTGTTTATTTATTTATTTATTTATTTATTAATTTATTTATTTTATATCTGTTTGTTTTGTTTGTTATTTTGTTTATTTGATTTTGTCTATATTTTGTTATTTCCTTTTGTTTGTTGCTTTTCGTTTATTTCTTTTTGTTTAGTATTTGTTTATTTGTTTTAGTTGGTTTGCCTTCACTGATTTATATTTAATTATATGTATTTATTTATTTATATTTATTTATTTATATTTATCTTTATTTATTTATTTATTTATTTTCTCTTTAATTTAATTTTTCTGTTTGCATTTGAAATATCCAGTCTGTCGCTTCTCATTATTATTTATTATTATTTCTTATTATATTTAATAATAATAATAATAATATATAATATATATATAATATATAATATATAATAATTATTATTATAATTATTTATTTGTGTTGCTGCTGCATGCAGACAGCGCTGCTGCGGAGTTCGTTCGAAGAAATTTTGAGTTTATTGAAGACAGCGCCTGGCAGTTTGTCTTCATCTGTTTTAATAGAGACATGTTTAAAGATTAAAATAAATAAATCTACATTAGCTGCATTAAAAGAAGAGTATTTAAATACATGTAAAACAAAACAAAACACAAAAGAAAATGCAGACATAAACCCTTAAATTCAAACCAACACCAATTTATTTTATTATTTGTTTTTTTAGTTAGTCATCCTTATTTATTTATTTATTTATTTTTTGTTCGTTTGTTTACTCGTTTGTTTATTTATCTATTTGTTTATTTGTTTATTATTAATTAGAAAAGACAGAGATGCAGCAAGAGGTGGTGATGATAGTATGTACATATATCAAGAAAATACAAAAATATAAACAGAACAAATCCTACTACAAGCTGCTGCAGTTCCTGCTGCTGCTGCAGTTCCTGCTGCTGCTGGAGCTGTTGCTGCTGTCGCTGCTGTTGCTGTTGACGCTGCTACGGCTGTTGCTGCCGCTTCTATAGACCGCTGTATTCCGCTTTACTGATAGGGTTTGTGGTTTAGGGTTTAGGGTTTGTGGTTTAGGGTTTGTGGATTAGGGTTTAGGGTTTGTGGTTTAGGGTTTAGGGTTTATATGCGCCCAGTAGCAGCACTTTCGAACCGAGAGGAAGCAGGTTGGATAATCTGCAGCAGCATTTTCTATAAATGCATGCATGCGCTAGCTCTTAGCTATCACCCTAGTTAGTTAGCTAGCTTGTTAGCTAGCTAGTTAGCTAGCTAGCTAGCCAGCTGGTTGTTGTATGCTGGGCGTCGCTGCTCAAAAGACTTGGTTAGTTGTTCCCCCTACCGTAGATTAGGGTTTAGGGTTTAGGGTTCTTATCAACCAACTGTAGGTCATCCGTCTAGTTAGGCCCTGCTCAGCTGTCTGCGTCTGCTGTCTGCACTGCAGCGAGCGATGCAGACTTTTTAGTTTCTTGCCGCAGCAGCAGCAACCGCAACTCAACCAGCAGCAGCAGCAGCAGCAGCCTCAGGCACAGCTGCTGCTGCTGCTGCTGCCGCAGCAGCAGCAGCAGCAGCAGCTGTGCCTGCATGCGCTAGCCAGTGCGAACTTCTTGCGTCTAGATTTTCGTTTAAAGAGGAAATGGCTGTAGACATCTGTGTGCGATGTTGAATGGATTGAATAAATTGATAGAGTTAGTGAAGGCATGGAGGGTAATAGAAGAGTAAAAGGGAGAAAATAAAGGATTTACAGTTAAATTAATAATTGATTGTTTGCTTACTTAAGAAAATATTAAGACTCTAGTGTATACTCAGCAGGAGAAGATTCCGATTCAATCAATGGTCGGTTGTTTGTGCTGCTTTCCTTCTGGTGGAAGTACAGAAGAAAAAGTAGGAAAGCTAATGAAATTGAAATAGAAGGTTTTAAAATTGAATTTAAATTAATATTTTGCTGTTT
Source organism: Eimeria acervulina (assembly GCF_000499425.1). Taxonomy (NCBI): domain Eukaryota; phylum Apicomplexa; class Conoidasida; order Eucoccidiorida; family Eimeriidae; genus Eimeria; species Eimeria acervulina. The sequence continues at coordinate 18,045 of NW_013549736.1, forward strand.
TTAAACGAAAATAAACACTCAAGGTTCCTCTACGTTCAGAAAGTAATAGTTGAATGTTTCGGGTGTATCGACAGCAGGAGAAATTTGAATTTCAGCGAAACTTGAATGCTTTCTTCTGGAAAAAAGTCAGAATTGGTTGTTTTAAACTCCCCGTTTATATTATATTATATTTCTAATGATTCAGAAACAAATAATTACTCGATTATCTCCTCTCAGTGCTGCTCATATCGACACTCAATATCCACACGATAGAGCGCCGGTCTTACGCGGTCTGTTCGCAGCCGCCTCCTCCTCGTTTCTCTTCTATTTTCCATCTTCTTTTGCATTATTTCATTATTTTCCTTTTTTTCATGAGTTAATCCCCACGCTTTCGTACTTAGAAAGCTTTTTCTTCCTTCAAGCGGAGCGCTGCAGCTCCCCTGCTCCCTCCGAGCCTCTCGGCTAGCCCAGGTTTTTTCTCCAAGTTGAGTATACACCGTAAGTTATTTTCTAGTGTTTTCATTTACTCGTTTCAATCGCCTTATGCAAACAGCAGCACTGCTGCTGCTGCTAGAGCAGCAGCAGCAGAGTGTACAGCAGCTGCTGGCTGTCAGCCCCTGCACACAACGCGTGCTAATACAGCAATATTCTCCCGTATATATGATAACTTTTTTACTTTTTATTGATTCAAAAGGCATTATAGGAGCCCTCAACTCACTTCCTAAATGCATGCATTGTCTACCTCCTGCTGCTGCTCGAGAGTCTTCTAGCAGCATTAATATTACATCTCTTAGTTAAGGCCACGCTGCTGCTGTGCTTCACCATTTGTTAGCTCCTACACACCTTATTTGTTGCTGCTGCTGACTCATTCGTTGCTGCTGCTGCTGCTGCTGCCTCATTCATTGCTACTGCTCCTGCTGCTGCCTCATTCATTGCTACTGCTGCTGCTGCTGCTGCTGCTGCTGGTGTGCTGCTGCTGCAGTTGTGGCGGCCGCTACAGGCCTTTATCAGCCTCCCCCTCTCTCCTCACTCGCATGCAGCAGCAACAGCAGCAGCAGCAGCAGCAGAAGAAGAAAGATACTCCGCAGCGTGTATAACCATTGAAGATGCCGTTGCCGCAACGCCGGCCGCGGCTGCTGCTGCCAGGGGCAGCAGCACTTTTGCTGTTGCTGCTGCTGCTGTCTGTGGCTTCAGCACCAGCACTTGCGCATCGTTCTTTTCACCAGCAGTCTACCCTTCAGCCCCCTGCACAGCAGCAGCAGCCGCCACACCAGCAGCAGCAGCAGCAGCAGCAACAGCAGCAGCAGCAGCAGCAGCAGCAGCAGCAGCAGCAGGAAAAAGCTCTTGATGGTGGTCTTCCTGCTACAGAATCATTCGAGGAAGCAAAGGCTATGGCGTTTCCCGTTGGGCTTACAGGGGCATCTCTCATTCAGTTAGACTATCAGCAGCAGCAGCAGCAGCCGCTGCAGCCGCTGCAGCAGCTGCAGCAGCAGCCAACCCCACAGATGGCACTGCCAGCTGTACAGGGTGGGCAAGACCTTCTGCAGATGCAGCAGCAGGTACTCCAGCAGCAACAGCAGCAGCAGCAACAGCAGCAGCAGCAGCAGCAGCAGCAACTGCTGCAGCAGGGGGATTTAGATCGAGCGAATTTGATGATGCTTCAGGCGGAGAAAGCCGCAATTGACTTGCAGCTGGCATCTGAGACAGCAGCAGCAGCAGCAGCTGCTGCTGCTGCAGCTGTTCCGTTTCCTGTAGCAGCAGGAGGAGCAGCAACAGTACCAGCAGCAGCAATAGCAGTTCCAGCAGCAGCAGCAATACCAGCAGCAGCAGCAGGAATTGTAGGTGTATCTGGAGGGGGAAATGTTCAAGATGACGCTGTTAGTGCGTTGCTACTACAGCAGGAGCAGCAGCAGCAGCAGCTGTTGCAGCAGCAGCTGCAGCAGCAGCTGCAGCAGCAGCAGCACGACGAGCCTCCTTCTTCTGCTATAGGCCCTTTGTCAGTGCCCATACCCCCTTCGGGTGTACTGCCAGCTATTAATGCTCCTTCTGCTACTCCGCCTCAGTACCCTTTGACGATACCTCAAGTAATATCAGCTTCTTTAGAAGCAGGTGAAAATAAACCTCAAGGACTGCAGCAAGACCAGCAGCAGCAGCAGCAGCAGCAGCAGCAGCAACCGCAACAACCACAGGAACAGACGCAACAATCAGAACAGCAACAGCCGCAACAGCAGCAGCAGCAGCAGCAGCAGCAACAGCAGCAGCAGCCTGATGGGTCATGCCAGCTCGACTTGAGTGCATGCGGCGGCAATGGTAAGGAGGGATGCTGAGTGGAGATGCTGTTGCTGCTGCTGCTGCTGCTGCTGCTGTTGTTGCTGCTGCTGTTGCTGTTGCTTCTGCTGTTATTGTTGCTGCTGCTGCTCCGGCTAGCGTAGCTTTTACTGGTGCTGGGGCTGCAGTTGCTTCTGCTTCTGGTGTTGTGCTGCTCTTGCTGCTGCTGCATTTTCTGCAGTAGCGATTGCTGCTGCTGCTGCTGCTGCTGCTGCTGCTGCATGCGTTGCTGCTGCTGTTGTTGCGTGTGAATTTGTGTGTGCTGCAGCTGCATCAGAAGCAGCAGCAAAAACATATGCTGCTGCCATCAGCGACTGCTCCTGTAAAAATGCTGCTGCAGCGTTGGTGTGCAGTGTCTGGCAGGGCAGCAGCAGCAGCAGCAGCAGCAAACCCAGCGCTGTTAATTTTGATTCTTCGGTTCGTTGCTGCTGCTGTCGCTGCTGCTGCTCTTATGGTTGCTGCTGCTGCTCTTACGGTTGCTGCTGCTGCTGCTGCGGCTGCTAGTGCTGTTGTTGCGGCTGCTGTAGCTTGTGGTCCTGCCGTTGCTGCTGCTGCTGCTGCTGTTACTGCTGCTGCTGTTACTGCTGCTGCTGTTGCTGCTGCTGCTGCTGCTGCTGCTGTTTGGGCTGTTGCTGCTGCTGTAGCTACTGCTCCTTCCGTTGCTGCTGCTGCTGCTGCCGCTGCGGCTTCTGGTGCTACTGCTGCTGCTACCGCTGCTATCTTGCTGCTGCTGCTGTTGCGTGTCTGAATGAGTGTATAATATATATAATATATATATTTATTTATTTATCTTTATATTTTGTTTTATTTGCTGCAGACGAATACTTTGACTCTCACGATGGGAGCTGATGCATGCAACGCAATAAATGTTGCTTGTCCAGCAGCAGCAGCAGCAGGAGCAGCAGCAGGTGCAGGTACAGCCACACCGCCTATCCCACAGCCCGCAGCAGCAGCAGCAGCAGCTGCAGCGCCATATGCAGCAGCAGTTGCTGCTCATGATCCTGTTTCTGCTGCTGTCTTATCTGCTGCAGCAACCCCTTCTCAGCTGCAAGTAGCAGCAACAGCAGCACCAACAGCAGCAGCACGAGCAGCAGCAGCACCAGCAGCAGCACCAGCAGGTTCGTTTGCTGAAGTTGAAGCACAGGCGCAGCAGCAGCTTCGCTCGAGTTTGAGGTTGCGGCTGGGTGCAGCAGCAGCAGCAAAAGCAATGCAGCAGATAAGGCTGCAGCAGCAAGTAGCAGCAGAAGCAGACGAAATGTTTGCTGCTGTTATGAGTAATACCCCTGCTGCAGCAGCTACATTGGCTTCGCGTTCAACAGCAGCAATACAACTTGCTGCGCAGCTAGCAGAGGATGCTGCTGCTGCTGCTGCTGATGCTGATACACCTGCTACTGCTGCTCCTGAAGTAGCAGCAGCAGCAAACGGAGACCCAGCAGCAGCAACAACAACAGCAGCAGCAAGTGGCGATCCATCAGCTGCTTCTAATACAAACCCGACTGAGGGAAGTATAGCTGCTGCTCCTGCTGCTGCTCCTGCTGCTACTCCAGCTGCTGCTCCTGCTGCTGCTCCTGATGCTGCTCCTGCTGCTGCTCCTGATGCTGCTGCTGCTTCAGAGAAGCAAGCATCAGAAAGTGAAGCAAATATGGCAGCAGCACAGTCAGCAGTATTAGCTTTAAGCGATGCAGCAGCAGGAACAGCAGCAGCACCAACAGCACAAGACGCTTGTGCTGCTGCTGCTGTGAAACTACCTCAACAATTCCCCTTACAGCCAGGCAGCAGCAGCAGCAGCAGCAGCAGCAGCAGCAGTTTAGTCATCCTCATGGAAGCTGCACCAGAGGC
>NW_013549735.1:0-1492 GCF_000499425.1 Eimeria acervulina
CTCTCTCTCTCTCTCTCTCTCTCTCTCTCTCTCTCTCTCTCTCTCTGTCTCTCTCTCTCTCTCTTTCTCTTTCTGAGGTTGCTGCTGCGCTCAGTGTCTCCTCCTCTGTGATTGCTGTTGCAGCTCCTGTCCTCTCTGTGGCTGCTGCCGCTGTTGCTGCTGCTGTCTCTGTTTGTGTACCTGCTGCTGCAAGGGCTGTCTCTGTCGTTTGTTCCTCTGTAGCTGCTGCTGCACCCGCTCTCTCCGTCTGCTTCTCTGCAACAGCAGCAGCAGCAGCTGCTGCTGCTGCTGCAGAGAAGACAGAGACGAAGTTCTATCGGCTGCTCTCGGCAATAACACCCAGGCGCAGCAGGGCAGAGGCTAAGAGGGAGCAGAGACACCGCATTAAGAGGCACGGAGACACTTGGAGACAGCTGTCCCATCCGCACATTCTTAAAGCCAGCTAAACAGACACAAACAGCATCCTTAGGGCTCTCTTTCTTCATTAACTCCTTCGTTCTCCAGCTGTCTCTACTTGCAGTCTCCTCTGTCTCTGTCTCTCTCTGCCTCTCTCTGTCTCCCTCTCTCTCTCTCTTTCTGTCTCTCTCTCTCGCTCTCTGCCTCTCTTTCTGCCTATCTCTCTTTGTGTCTCTCTCCGTCTCTATGTCTCTCTGTCTCTGTCCTTGTCTCTCTCTCTCTCTCTCTCTCTCTCTGTGTGTGTGTGTGTGTGTGTGTGTGTGTGTGTGTGTGTGTGTGTGTGTGTGTGTGTGTGTGTGTGTGTGTCTGTGTCTGTGTCTGTGTCTGTGTGCCTCTATCTGCTGTCTTTCCTGTCTCTCTCTGTCCCTGTGTGCTGTCTCTTCTTTTTATATCTGTCTGTAATCTCTGCTGTCTCTCTCTGTCTCTACCTTCAGTCTCTCTTGTCTCTGCTTATCTCCGCTTCGCTGTCTATTTGTCTCTATATAGAGTTAGTTAAGAGACAGAGGGGTTATCTTATAGCAGAGAAGGCCTACTTATTCTTCTTCATCGGCTGCTGCAGCCCCCAAAGGAGACAGGGGAGACAGCTGGGGCCCTAAGAAGAAGCAGCTGGGGTGTCTGTCTCCTTAGGCCTGCAGCAATAAACGACAGCTCTTCATAAGGAGACAAACCAGCAAATGCATTAACATAAAAGGTATAAGAAACAAACAAAGAAGGAAAGAGACTTAGAGGAGACACTGCTGTCTCCTTTGGGGCCCATGCTCCGAGGCCGTGCCTCATCGTGGGCAGCGGCCAGGAGCAACAGCAGCAGCAGCAGCAGCAGCAGCAGCAGCAGCAGCAGCAGCAGCGGTGCAGCGAGCAGTACCCGTCTATCTTCAGAACGAAATAATATATATATTAAAATAAATATAAATTTAATGCATTTATATTTAACTCAATAAAAGGGAAACTAAAGATACAGGAAAGAAGGCTAGCCCTACTGCAGCAGCAGCAGCAGCCGCTGCTGCTGCTGCTGCTGCTGCTGCTGCTGCGGCTGCTG
>NW_013549735.1:1592-22273 GCF_000499425.1 Eimeria acervulina
GTGCTGCTGCGGCTGCTGCTGCTGCTGCTGCTGCTGCCCAGTGGCCTTCTTCCTATGGGCTCTGTTGCTATAGGGGTCACCTGGCCGGTGTTTTGGCTGTCCCTTCTTTTTGTTTATTATTTTCAGTTTTGTTGTTTACTAGAGAAGAGACATTTTGCTGTCTCTTTATGCTTCTTATTGAGCTAAAGAAGAGAAGAAGAAGTGCAGCCTCTGTAGAGGCCTAAGATGAGGGCTGAGGAGACAGCAGGAGACAGGCTGTAGCAGTAGGCTTCGCTGTGCTGCTCGCTTGGTGTATACCCCTGTCTCCTCGTTCTTCTCTTTCTTTTGACTTTTTATTGTTTCTCTTTAGGCTGGTTTAGGGACAAACTGCAGCAGACTACAGAGCTGCAGTGTACATACAGACAGCTCGCTGACGCAGCAGCAGCCGTAGCCAGTGCAGCAGCAGCAGCAGCAGCAGGGGGCTTGCTGGAAGGCGGCAGCGTGTTAACAGCAGCACCAGCAGCAGAACCTGCTGCCGCTGTTTGTCTCCTATTTTGCTGCACCTGCTCTTGGTCTTAGAGACAGTGAAAGGAGATCTCAAAGGGAGGCGGAGGGCTAACTAAGGAGACAGAAAAACAGAGAAGCAGACAGAAGAAGAGACAGAGAAGGAGACAGCAGAAGAGACAGAGAAGGAGACAGAAGAAGCCACAGAGACGGAAACAGTGAAGGAGACAGCAGAGCAGACACCCCAGCACGATGGAGAGGCGCTGCAGTCTCCTGAGCCCCCCCAGGGGGCTGAAGAGGCCCCTCTGGGCTCTGCTGTCTCTGGTGCTGCTGCTGCTTGCAGCAGCAACGGAGAGGGGACAGGCTGTTTCCCTTAAGCATGACAGGAGCACAACTCCAGACTCAAAAGGAGACAGGTCAGAGAGACTGTCTCCAGAAGGAGACAGTCCCTCTGGGGATTCTTTCTCCTTTGCAGACGCCGCAACAGCACCAGAAGAAGAGGCCCCTTCAGAACAAGAGGAGGCCTCCTCAGCAGCAGCATCTCACAGCAGCAGCAGCAGCAGCAGCAAGGATGCGAAAAGCGCAGCAGAACAGGAGGGGAAGACAGAGAGGGCAAAGGAAGATCCCCAAGGCGACTCTCACCACCAGGCTTCTGTCTCCGCCAAGACAGGAGACGAGGAGACAGCAGCGAAGCCTTCGGATGAAAGAGTTAGAGACAAAGAGGCAGTGCTCAGCAGCAGCTCTAAAGAAGGAGACACATCAGGCAGCAAAGCTGGAGGAGACTCAAAGTCTCCTCCCCGATTGGCTGTCTCCTCTTCTGTCTCCCCCCAAGGAGACACTTCACCAAAGCCCCTTGCTAGCAGCAGCAGCAGCAACAACAGCGGAGACAAGCAGAAGCCTTTAGTGTCCCCCTTCTCTCCTGCATCTGCGCTGGAGACAGACCCAGAGGAGGGGTTAGGAGGCAATGCAAGCTGGGGTATTTCAAGAAAACAAAAGGAAGACACAGGTTCTTCTGGTGATGGTGGTAGTGGTGTTGCTGCTGCTGTTGTTGCTGCTGCTGCTCCTGAAGAGGATGAAGAAGATCTGCTGGAGGCGGCACAGGAGCTGAAGAGACTGGTAATGGAGTTAGAGATGGGGGACAAGGGGGCCCATGAAGCGGATGAAGAGAAAGAGAGACAAATGGAGGAGTCTCCTCACGGCATCCCTGCACTGAGGGGTATGCTAGGCCTTGAAGAAGAAGGCGTAGTCGGGGAGTTTCTGCTGCGGTGTTGGCAGAGTCACAAGAGGCTTGGGGTGTCTCTGCAGGATGTTATGAGTAGCTTTCTTGTTGCAGTAGAGAAAGAGAGACAAAGAAGTGCTTCTGTTGCTGCTGTTCTTTCTGTAGAAAAGGCAAGAGCAGGCCTAAAAGAAGCAAAGGAGACACCTGGGGAGGTAACGCAGGCTGCTGCGGAGCTTAAGCTGCTGCAGCAGCAGCACAAGTACTTAAAGAAGCTACGCAAACGCTTGCAGAAGATGGTGCGGAGAGGAGAGAGGGATCCCAATGCCCTTGTTGCATACCTAGAAGAACTGTGGGGCCCAGTAGATGCAACAGCAGCCTTCAGCCCCGCTAGAGGCAGCATCTTTTACAGCGCAATGAAGACATTAGAGACAGATATTGAGGCTGCGGCCAGAGACTGCAAGAAGCTTAGCACAGTTGTCTCTCGTGTTGTTGAGGAGATCCATCAGGCGTCTCCTCAGCAGGCAAGAAAGGAGACACAAGAAGAAGAGCATCTCCAGAGCATTTTAAACCCACAAATGGGGCCCTTAGCTGCGCTGTCTCCTCAGGGTCTCTCCTCTCTATCCGTCTTCAGACCCCAAGCTCTTGCGGCAGCAGACGAAGAATTCATGAGAGACAGAGACGAAAAGGAGACAGGAAACATCAGCATTAAACCCTCATCTCTCTCAGGTGTCCCCGTGCAAAGACAAGGCAGACAGAAGAGCCGCCGCTTGCCTCCCCTGTCATCTCCTCTGTCTCCTCCTGTATCTCCTCCTTTGTCTCTGCCTGAAGACGAGATAGAAGATACAGCTGAAGCAGATGTCTCCCCACAACCCCTTCAAAAATACCTCCCCTTTGTCTATGGCCCCACAGTTCAACTGAGGCGTCCAGCCAACTCCCCGCGCAGCAAAAAAGAGACAGCGTTTTTTGGTGTAGACGGCTTCGGCATAGAGCCGGAGATGGGGTCGTTTCTTGAGATGGGGGCAAAGACAAAGGCAGAAGAAGAGACAGAAGAAGAGACAGACGAAGAGACAGAGGAAGATGAAGAGACAGAGACAGAGACAGTGCTTAGCGACAGAAGAGCAGAAGGAAAAGCAACCCGCTTGAGCCCTGTGAAGCAGCACCTGGGACAGCAGCAAGACGAGGAGACAGTTTTGGCGTCTCCTGCTTTTGTTTCCTTGCAAAACTCTACTAAAGAGGCTGAAGAGGAGGGAGAGGAAGAAGAAGAAGGAGAAGAAGAGACAGCGGAGACTGCGAGGGCCAGGGAGGGAGAGACAGCAGCAGCTACCGCAGAAGAGAGCGAGGGCCCAGAAAAGGAGGCAACCGAGACAGAGAGACACCCCACACCAACCAAAGCAGAGGAAGGCCGCGAGGCAGAAACAGCTGAAGAGGCGGAGGAGACTATGAAGGAGACGAAGGCCCAGCAAAAGGAAGCAAAAGCTGCAGCAGCAGCGGAGCTACCAGCAGCAGAGAAGAGCGAGAAGGAGGTGCATGTACACCCCAAGCATGAAGAGGAGACTGTCCCCATGTTGATGGTCTCCCAGCTCGAAGCCGATGCATGCGAAAGCATCTCTGACCCCACAGTCTGCATGCAGAAAGAGAAATGCTTCCAAGACTTCATTTATGGAGTTTGTTTCTTTAATTGCACAACTATAGAGACACCCGAAGAATGCAACAAACACAAATTCTGCAGATATGAGACGGAAGTGCCTGCAAACACTTGCGTCAATGAAGGTAAGCTGGCTGCCAGCGGTGTCTCTGTCTCTATGTTTCCTGCTATCTCCTTGGTTGTGCTGTCTTCTCCTTGTCTCCTTTTATCTTACTGTTGCTCCTTGTGTTTCTCTCGTAGTCCCCTCTCTCTCTCTGTAAACAGCTTTCTCTTACTGGGTTATAGCTCCCCTGTTGCAGTCTTTGGTGCTGCAGCAGGGACTGTTGCTGCTGCAGCACCGAACGTTGCTGCAGCGGCGGCAATGGAGTGTCTCTAGGCCGCTTGTCTCATCTGTCTCCTCCGGAGTGTCTCTGCCTTGTTTCGGCCTCACACGGGAGGGCCTTTGTTGCATGCATAGGGGACAACTAGAGGTTTTGGGGCTTTGCAAGGACCGTCTATTTGTTTGATTTTTGTCTGCCTGTCTCTTTGTTTTTTCTTTTTTGTCTCTCTGTCTGTCTGTCTTTTTTTTCCTGCTCATCTACGTCTGCTCGTCTGTCTGCGAGTTTGTCTCCTTGTCTGTGTGGCTATCTCTGTGTCTATCTCTCTGCCTGTCTCTTTGTCTCTTTATCTGCCTCTCTGTCTCTTTTTCCTCTTAGTCTGCCTGTCTCTTTTTCTGTCCGTCTGTCTGTTCGTCTCCTTCTGTGTCGATATCTCCGTCTGTCTCTTTTTCTATCTTTTTTGTGTGTCTCTTTGTCTGCTTGTCTGTTTGCCTGTCTGTCTTCTCTCTATTTGTTTGTCTCTTTGTCTATCTCTGCGTTTAGCTGTCTCTTTCTCTGCCTGTATGTCTCTGCCTCTGTCTGTTAGTTTCATTGTCTGTCTGTCTCTATCTCTATCTCTTTCACTGTCTCTCTTGTTTTTCTACGTGCACTTCTATACCTTGTTGCTTCTGTCTCCTCGTTGTCTCCTAGAGTTATTTACTGTTTTTTCTTCTGTCTCCTTTCAGGCTATCAGACAACAGATGCGGTAGCGCAGCGCTTTGAGGGTATAATGCGTGGCTGCGAGCACTTTACCAAGAAGGAGACATGCGACTTCATGCATGAGCATGCATTGAAACAGCAAGAAATGGAGAAAAATAAAAGCCCCAACAGCAAAACCCCCAAAGGTGGGGTCCCTCTAACTGCACACTTAGGCCCTTCGCCTTTCTTCTGCAAATGGCTTCCAGGGCCTTCAGAAGCGGAGACAGAGAGTGCTGCAAAGCAAACAACAAGCAGCACTCATGCAACAGCTGACACAACAAAGGACAGCAATCATGATAATTCGCACTTAGGAGGACGCAGTGTATGTGGTAACCTAAGAGACGCACCTTCAGCTGGACGCCTACTATGGGGGACTGTCGTAGCAGAAAAAGAAAAAAAACTACGAGGTCAGTGCTGCTGCTGCTGTTCCAGCTGCTGCACGTGATGCTGTGCCTGCACTTGGTGCTGCTGTTGCTGCTGCACTTGATGCTGTTCTTGCACTTGATGCTGCTGTTGCTGCTGCACTTGCTACTACAGCCGCACTTGGTGTTGTGGCTGCGCTTCGCGCTGCTGCTGCACTTGCTGCTGACGCATTGGCTAGTGCCGACGCGTTAGCTATTGCTGCTACTAATGCACTTGCCTCTGCTGCTGCACTCGGTGCTGCTGCTGCTCATGGTGGTGCCTTGGTGACTCTGCTGCCTTCAGCTAGCTGCTTAGTGTGTGGGGTTATTTCCCTTCGATAGGAGACTGGGCAGAGAAGAGAGAAAACAATTGGAGACAGAGGCCTTAGAGGCCCTAGAGACAGATGCATGCAAATCAGAGGATAGCCATCCTCTTATGCAGTGTTTGCTGCTGCAGTTTCGCTTTAAAGGCCTTTGTGATTGTGCTACTGCAGAGATGCAAGAGACAGAGAACGCTCCTCAAGGAGACATCTGCGTAAGACCCAGCGACAGCCTGGCCGTACTGAAGCCCGAGCGTCCCTTCTACAGTGTGGGCTCCATTATTAAGGTGAGGCGGTGTCTCCTTTGTGCCTCTCCTCTGTCTCCTTTGTGTCTCCTTTGTGCATCTCTTCTGCCTCCTCTGTGTCTCCTTTGCCTTTGTCTCCTTTCTCTCCCTTCACCTTATTGCTAAGTGTATCCCGGCGTTCCCCGTGTTCCCCCCGTGTATCTCTTAAATGCAATAAAAATAAAATATTATAATACTACAATAATGATAAGAATATACTAGTCCTCAATAACGAAATAATACAATAATAAGATGAACATACTAGTCCTAATAATAAAATAGATAGCAATACAATAATGATAAGAATATACTAGTCATAATAATAAACTAGATAATAATACAATAATAATAATAATATACTAGTCCTCATAATAAAATAGACAGCAATACAATACTGATAAGAATATACTAGTACTCATACTAATACAATACTAAAGCCTCTAGTTGGTTTCTTGGAGGAAGAGCGGCGCATTACCAACAGACGAATTGACTGAGAATAAGTTAACAAGAGAAGTTGCATACAGAGGCCCGGTGCATGCAGGTGTCTCCTTTTTTCTTCTTTGTAGGTCTCCTGTCTCCCTGGGGCGGTGCTGCTAGGAGTCAGTGACGAGACAGAGTGTAAAGAGAACGGACAGTTTGAACCGGTTCTCAGCTGTATAGAAGAAGGAGACCTTTCAGAGACACAACTTCGTTTTCTGAGGAGAGAAGCAAAGATGTTGGCTGCAGCTGCTGCTGCAGCTGTCCCCTTACAGGGTATGTCATGTGTCTCCTTTCCCTCCTATCTTCTTTAGCTCTCATTAGTTAGCCCTTGAAACGCACAAGAGACACGGAACTACGGTGTCTCTGCTGAGGGTTTCCTCCCTACTCACACAGATGCTGTCTCCTCATGCTGCTGGTGCTGTTGCTGTTGTTGTTGTTTCCGTAGGCAATGGTCTCCTTTTAGCCGCAACAGCGGCAGCTCTGAGCCTCTGGATACTGTTTTAGGGACCGTCTCTTTAAATAGAAACTGTCTCCTTGGAGACTATCTTAGTACAAAATGCCTCATCAGGGACTGTCTATTGAGAAGCTGTCTCCTTGTGGGGTGTCTCTACAGAGGGAAACTGTCTCCCTGGAGACTGTCTGTCTCCTCGCGTCGGGGCTGAAGGCGGTACCCCTGCGAAATTTGTTTAATTAATTACTTTAAAAGACAGCGTATGCATTATTTATAACAAACTGAGGGATTGATTGCATGCACTAATAAAAGCTAAGGACTGGGGCTTGCACTGTCTGTACACACCGCAGGGTACAGACACCTCAACACACATCGCATATTAATAGATTAAATACGCGCTTCCCTGTTCCTGCTGCGGCTGCCTTGCAGCAAAGAGACAAAGTTTTGCAGCTCTGCTGCGCTGCTGCTGCTGCTGCTGCTGCAGCACACGCCTCACCTAAGCTGCCTCTCTATAGAGGCCTCTACATGCAGTCCCTTGCAAAAGGAGACTGTGCGCGGATCGGCCCCCTGCCCTTGAGGTGCGGAGACACCGCACCAGGTCAGGAGACACCGCATGAGTTCCGGAGACACCCCAAATGTTTCAAATTCGTGCCCACTTCAAACTGTGCCTAAATCTAAGACAATATATGCGAGCGATGAGACGCAAAAAAACATGCAGCAGCAGAAAGAAAAGAAATGCAGCTGCAGCAGCAGCAACAGCCCTCGCAGCCGCGCAGCCAAATACCTGCAACAGCAGCTGCTGCTGCAGCTTCTGTTTCAGCAGCACTGCTGCTCTCTAGACTCTACAAGGGCAGTTTGTATTGAAGCCCAGCACCGTCTCTCCGCGTCCGTGCTGCTGGTTGGTTGTTGCAAAAGCCCCGCAAGCTGCTGCAGCAGCAACTGCTCCTGCTGCTCCTCCATGCCCTTGTCTGCAGTGCGCCTCTCTTCAGCTGCTGATGGCAGCTGCAGCAGCAGCAGCAAACACACCCCACAACCCCACATCTATAGGTCCCTATACACTGCAAATATGAACATAACAAGGAAAGTAGGGAAAGAAGAAAGGAGACGGAGACAGAGAGAGAACGGAGACAATAAAGCCCGACTCGTTTAGTTTAAGTGTCTGCACAAGCTGTGGGGTGTACGTACATGAAACGCTTCCAGCATCCACCGGATGCATGCACTGCAGCAGCGCAGCTTCTGCTGCTGCTGCCGAGACAGAGGCTGCGAGCCACACAACTCCACGGCGTCTAACACCAGCTGCATCTGCTCCTCAGGACTCAAAGAGCTGCTACACACTCCTGCTGCAGCAGCGTCCCACTCCTGCTGCTGTTGCTGCTGCTGCTGCTGTAGGTGCCGCCGGAATGCCTGCCGTGACGAGCCATGGCTGCTTGCATAGGCGCACCCATGCAGCAGGATTTGCTGCTGCCGCTGCTGCAGCACGAGCAGCAACCCGTGGAGAAAGGAAGGGAGGGCCTTCAGCAGCGCCGCAGCAGCAGCCTGCAGCAGCTGCTGCTGCTCCTGCTGCACCGGGAAGTGCCGCTGCAGCGCAGCCCACGCGCCTCGCCCAGCAGCAGACGCCAAAAAGCCTTGGGGTGCTGCTGCTGCGTGGCGGTATCCGTCTAAGTAAATGAAAGCTGCCTGTACACCCCAAGACAAACAATAACACACAGCTCTTTCAGGGAGGCCGTAACAGCCGCAGCAGCAACAGCAACAGCAGCAACTTGTTGCCGCTGGCCTCCACTGTGGCTTCAGTGCGCACCGGCTGCTTGACCAGCGGCAACAGCAACAGCAACAACAGCAAAACAGCGATAGCAACAGCAGCAGCTCACCTGTAGGTGTCTCCCTTTTGACTGCAGGAGATTTGCATGGGTCCGCTGCAGCCAAGAACGGGGGACACCCAGCTGCTGCTGCAGCAGCTGAGCAGCCCAAAGCCTCCGGTGTACAGGCACCTCAGCACTCAACTCCCTGCCGTACTTGTCAACGAGTGCACGTGCTGCAACCACTCCTGCGTCTGTAGCAGCAGCAGCAGCAACCGCAAGAGCAGCAGCAGCAGTGTTATGACGGTTTTGGCTGCTTCCAGCTGGTGGCACGCGCAGCTGCAGCAGCAGCAACAGCAGGTGCAACATCAGCAGGAACAGCAACAGCAGCAACAGCAGCAAGGCCACCGCACCTGCGCAGCGCAGCCTACCTCTGTCTGGGCTGAGCAGCAGCACAGCGCATGCAACCGGCCACAAGCCCGAGAACTCCAGCTGCTCTGCAAAAGCAACAGACAGCTTCTGCTGCTGCTGCAGCAACCGGCGGATCACAGGCTGCGCGCTGCGCGGCATCGCAGCGACACACTCCCTGTCCGGCAGCCACGCCAGCTGCTGCTGCTGCTGCTGCTGCATGTGCTGCTGCTGCTGTTTCTGAAGTTTTGCTGCTTCTGTTGCGTAGTGCATGCACAGCACAAGCCCCGCCAGCCACGGCAGCTGCGAGTCGAGAGGAAAGGGGCAGCAGCGCCAGCTGCTGATTGCCTCCAGAGAAGGGACAGAGAGACCCGCATGCTGTCTGCAGCAGCAACGCAGCAGCAAAGCAGCACACAGGGGGCAGTTGCTGCTACGCTGTCGCTGGAAAACGCTAGCAGCAGCGACCTCGCAGCAACCGCAGCAGCAGCAAAAGAAGCCTAGCTGACGCCCTGAACGCCTACCTGAGGAGAGCAAACTGCATGTCAAACTGCTCCTCGCTCAGCAGCTGCTGGCAGTGCTGCTGCTGCTGCTGCTGCTGCTGCTGCTGCTGCATCGTCTTGAGGGCTTGCAGCAGAAACTGCGCCTCCCGCTGCTGGTGAACGTACAGCGGCAGCGGCGCTGACCCCCAGCAGCTGCTGCAGCTGCACCTTTGCCCGCGGCCAAACCTCCCCAAGAACAGCAGCGCCTGCAGCCGCAGCAGCAACACAGGCAGCAGCACCAGCCACAACACGTGCAGCAGCAACAGCAGCCCACATTGACGCATACCCACTCGCGCATGCGTTAGGCAGCAATATCAGTATGCTGCTGCAGCAGCTGCCTCCTTTGCCCCGTCCCCTCATGTGACCTGCATACAGTGCGTCGCCGCTGCCGCTGCTGCTGCTGTTGCTGCTGTTGCTGCTGATGTTGCTGGTGCTAGCGTACCCTTTTGAGGTCTCTGGGGGCGTCAGGTGCTTGAGGAGGGGGCCGCAGCTCCTCCCTAAGGAGAACAGGAGACACCAAGACGCCTGTCTCTTGTTCAAACAGCAGCGCTGCTGCCAGCTCAGCTCGCCAGTCTAGGAAAGGAGCATCTGCTGCCCATAGTGCAGCACACGCTGCGGCTGAGGCTGCGTCAGCAACCCGAGGGCCCTGCCCTCCTGCTACTGCTGCTGCCTCTGTTGCCTCTGCTGCTGCTGCTGCAGATGGTGCTGTTGCTGGTTCTCTGCCCACGCCATCTTGGGTCTCCACTTGCGAACAGCGCAGCTTGTTCACAGCCGGCCCATGCGGACGGCCACCAGCAGAAGCAGCAGCAGCAGGCGCAGCACCAGAAACAGCAGCAGCAGGAGGCGGAGCGCCGCCAAGCAGTCTGTACACCCGACGAACTTCACGTGGAGGCTGGGGCAGCGCGGAAGCTTGTAGGGCGTCGGCATAAAGCAACTGAACAGCAGCAGCAACAGCAGCAAAAGCAGCAATCGCAATGCATACAAAAAGACCTGCTGCTGTTGCCCTTGCTGTTGCTGCTGCCTGCTCCGCTTCCACGCTACAGCAACCCACGCAGCTGCAGCAGCAGCAGCAGCACATCGGAAACTCTACAGCAAGCCGAACGAACCAGCAGCAACAACAAATGCAGCAGTAACAACACCAGCGGCAGCAGCACATGCTGTAGCAGCTGACCTGACAGCCCAGGGGCTGCTCCATGTGAGCAGCAATGGCTAATGCCGTATGCGGGTAGAAGGCGCCCTCCTTCAGCAGCAGATGCACCGAGGCCAGACCCTGAAACAGCAGTAGCAGCAGCAGTAGTAACAAAGAGGGTCTCAACACCAACGGAGACTACCCGTGCCTTTTAACCGACAGTCTGTTTCTGCTGCTGCAGCAGCTGCTGCCGCTGGTGCTGTTGCTGCTGGTGCTGTTGCTGCTGTTGTTGCTGCTGCTGCTAAGGGGAGACTCACGTGCCCATTTGCGAGGAGGTGCAGCAACGCCGCAAACCTCCGCAGCTCCCCCACTGCCCCCATCGCCTCCAGCAAGGCCTTTGCATTACAGGACAGAAAGAGGTCCCGGTTGCGCAGCAGCAGCTGCTGCAGCTGCTGCTGCTGCTGCTGGGCTTGTGTCGCCAAATGCGCCCTTCGCAGGAAGCTGAGCAGCAGAGGGCGGCCTTCATCGGCTAGCCATTGAAGAACGCGCTGCTGCCGCTGTCTCTCCATAGCAGCAGCGAACGAAGCACTGAAATCTTTGTTAGGGCCTGCATGCAGCAGGTGCTGCAGCTGCTGCTGTTGCTGAGCACTGGGGTCCAGCAGCAGCGCCACAAGCAGCCGCCACGTCTGCAGCATGTAAGGAGACAAATACGATACTTCGGAGTACCGGCGGTATTCTCCCTCTCCATCTGCTGCTTCAGCAGCAGCAGCATCAGCAGCAGCATTAGCATCAGCAGCAGCACTTGCAATCCATGGAGATCTGCGGGGCCAAATTGCCGCGTCGCCGCCGCCGGAATAATAACTGTTCTGCTGCTCCAAGAACTCTAGCACGCGGAGCAACAGCCTGCACAGCAGCAGCAGCAGCAACAGCAGCAGCAGCAGAGGTCAGCAGCAACTCCGCTGTGCCGGTACAGGGCCGTTCTCCCCTTCAATGCTTCGTGAGAAAACCTCAAAAAAACCTCCCCCAGTCTTCTTGCAAGCACATCCTTGCATGCATGTGCATGCATGCAAGTGCATGCATCTACATGCATGCAGGGATGTGCAAGCGCATGATGAAAGGTGGCATGCAAAAGATCTCCACTGCAGCAAGCTGCTTGTTAAGGGTTTAGGGTTTAGGGTTTCAGCGGAAAGAAAGGACACCACTCGCTAGCCCAGAGCCGCTGTTTGTTTCCATTAATAGAAACCCCAAACATGTAGTAACAGCAGCAGCAGCAGCAGCAACTTGCTGCAGTCCTTACCGGTCCTTTATACTTGCAGCCGGAACCTCTGGCTGCAGCACCTGCTGCTCCTGCTGCATCAGCTGCAAACGTAGCTGCAGCGAGCTCGCTTGGGAGGAGCCAGCCTCTGTCTCTGCCTCCTGCAGCACGTCGGTTATAACTCCTACTGCTGCAGCAGCAGCATCTGCTGCCAGGCCTCGGTGTACAGACACCCCAGACTCAAAGAGATGCAGACGCACATTTTCTTTCAAGTCCCAGACAACCCGCACGCCTTCTTCTTCCATCGTCGTCGCCACTTTGCTGCTGCTGCTGCTGCCTGCCTCGCTGCTGGCAGCAACAAAACTTCTTGCTGCTCTCTCTACAGCCTCTTCTGCCCCCAGTGCGTCTGCAGCATCAACCACCTGAGGCCTGGGCACCTCTCCAGCTGTCCAAGGCGCCCCACACGTAGCAGGAAGGCTGCTGCTGCTGCTGTTGTTGTTGCTGCTGTGGTCTGCACCTGCAGCGGCAGCAGCAATTGCTTCAGCAGCTTCCTTAGCGAAAGGCTGAGGCCTGACAAAACCGTGAGGGGACGGAGAAGGCGGCAGCAAAGGCGACAGTCGCAGCACAGCCAACTCGTACGCCCCGCAGCTATCACTAGCTGCTGCTGCTGCTGCACCACCAGCAGCAGCTTCCTGGGGGGCTCGAAATACGGGTAGTGCGCAAAGGCCGCCAGGGCCAAAGGCGGGAGCACAGCGAACAGGAAAGGGGGGCCGCCGAAGCCACGGGCGAGGAGGAGGAGCAGCAGCAGCAGCAGGTTTGCTGCTGCTGCCAACCGCAGCACTCTCCTGAGGCAACAACTCATTTGCAGCTGTTTGCAGGGGCAAAGGCTCCTCGACCTCCGAACCTACCCCTGGCTCACCTGCAGATTGCCGTTGCTGCTGTTGCTCTTGCTGCTGTTGTTGTTGCTGCTGCTGCTGCTGGCCGTCCTTGTCCTCATCGTCGTTTACAGCACCAGCAATAGCTCCTACCTGTTGCTCTTGCTGCTGCTGCTGCTGCTGCTGGTGAGCAACAGCAGCGAGGAGGGTCTGCGGGGCGTTGCGCAGGATGCGGGCCCTTTGAATATGCAGCGACAATTCTTCTGCGGGGAGTGCCCCAGCGGGAGTAGCAGCAGCAAAGGCAGCTACATTTGCTGCTTCTACAGCATCTGCCTTTTCAGCTGCTGCTGCTGCAGCTGCTGTTCCTGCTGCTGCTGCTGCTGCAGGAAGTTGCTGTGTCTCATCTTCATCTATCCATTTATATACAGAGAAGTGCTCAACTTCAAAGCGCCACTCCCAGGTGTTTAAATCTAAAGATAAAAATTTCGCCCCCATCTTTTCCGTGTAGCGTTTCACCTTCTCCACAAACTGCAGCGTGCTGCTGCTGCTGCTGTTGTTGTTGTTGCTGCTGCTGCTGGCTGCGTCGGTGTCTGCAGCAAGGGACTTGGGTTTGCAGTTGCACAGAGTTATTCGAGCCCTCTTATTCAAACCCTCTCCAACAGGAGGAGCCTCCTGGGCGTATACACTGACCTGGAGACAGAGAGACAGCGGCAGCAGCAGCAGCACAAGGAGCAGCAGCAGCAGGCATAGTGAAGAGACAGACCACTCCAGAGACAACCAGCAACCTTAAGGGCAAAGGACACTGAAAGAAGAGACACATGAAAAAGAATATAGAGGGGAGAGAGAGAGACAGAGGAGACAGCGAACTGAATAAGGAAATACAAGCAGGAGACAGATAGAAGGCATATAGGGGACATAGAGAGGCGACTGAAAAGAGGCAGAAAGGAGACAGAGAGCCGCGAGGAGACAAACAATGAAACAGAGAAGAGACAGGCAAGAGACACAGAGGAGACAGACAAGAGACAGCGCATGTATATATATATATATATATGTACAGATATACTAATATATATAATCAAATAAGCATAATACCTATAGTGGCAGCATATATAATTCATCGAAGATACAACATTAATAACATGTGCAAGAAA
Source organism: Eimeria acervulina (assembly GCF_000499425.1). Lineage (NCBI taxonomy): Eukaryota > Apicomplexa > Conoidasida > Eucoccidiorida > Eimeriidae > Eimeria > Eimeria acervulina. The sequence goes on from NW_013549735.1 coordinate 15,084, forward strand.
TAACACACGCATCTATATATATTTTTATATCTATATCTATATATCTATATATATCTATATCTATATCGGGTGCATGCAGAACTGGGGTGTACTGTCAGCTCACCTCGAGGTCGCCAATAAAGACGACAAGATCCAAGTTAATACCGCGGAGGTCAGTGTACCCAGGAAAGAAAATGCTGCCTACTCCGGGCTTGGAGATGCTGAAGTCTTGAACTCTACTTAATTCTGCTTCGCTCATCTGCTGCAGAGAGGAGACAGAGGGACTGCATTCGTACAGCGGGTTCGTCAACACTGGCACCAACTCCACTGGAGCCGGCTCCCTGCTGCTGCTGCTGTTGCTGTTGCTGCTGCTGCTGGACGCGCCCGAGCTATGGACAGACGCCGCTTCTGTCGCGGCAGCGGCTGCTGCTGCTGCTGCGGCTGCTGCTGCTGCCACCCTCCCAAGTATATCCCCTCCTCGCTGCTTCTGAATCTCCTCCTCCTGCTGCAGATCCTGCTGCTGCTGGTCTGCAAGTTGTTTCTCCGACGGTTGCGGTGTCTGCTGCTCTCCATTATGTGGGGATGCAGCGGGGCCCGGGCCTTCATCCTGCAGCTGCTGCAGCATCTCGTAGTCCCGAATGGACAGGGGTAGGAGTTGCTGGCGCTGCTGCTGCTGCTGTTGCTGCGCTGCAGCAAGAGAGCGGTGGATGGTTTGTGCGAGCCAGCCATTCCGTTTGCTGCTAGTGCTGTCTGCAGGTGCTGCGCTAAGTACCTGCAGCGTCTGCTGTTGCTGGAACAGCAGCTGCTGCGGGAGCGCGAAGGAGGCGCTGAGTCCTGCTGCTGCTGTTGCAGTAAGCGGCAGCGGCAGTCCCCCCGCAGCAGCAGCCCCGTACCTTCTTGTTCTCTGTCCCAGCTGCGGAGGAGGCAGAGGGAGGCCTTTTGAGAAACAGCTGTCTCCAATGCTGCTAACGGGCTCCTGGGAAACCTGGGGGGCCCCTCCTCCTGTTGCAGAGAGCATAATCTGCACTGTCACCTGTGGGGCCCCCAAGATACTCCCTAGAGCTAACATGCTGCCCCCAGCGGAGACCCCCGAGCTGCCGGCGAGGGAGAGCAGCAGCTGTTGCTGCTGCTGCTGCTGCTGCGGCGTCGTTCCCCCCAAGCTGCCGAGTCCGAATAAGCCCGTTGGCTGCTGCTGCTGCTGCTGCTGCGTGTTATTGTTGCTGCTGCTGCCAAAGAGGCCGCCTCCGCTGCTGCTGCTAGACCCCAAGCCGCCGAAGAGGCCTCCTCCTGTTCCAGTTGTTGAGGGCTTGGTGAGAGCCCCAAAGAGAGAGCCCCCTGCTGCCCCAGCGTTGTTGTTTGTATCTAAACCAGAAGCACCACCGAAGATGCTGCCGCTTCCTGCTGCAGCTGTGCCCAGGGCACCCCCTCCTGCTGCACCTGCTGGCCTCAGAGACCCGAACAGACCGCCGCCTGCCCCGGTGCTGCCGGTGTTGCTGCTGCTGCCAAACAAACCGAGAGAACCGCCAGTGCCAGCAGCAGCTCCTGTCCCTGCTGCTGCTGTTGCTGGCTTTGCCCCAAACAAACCACCGCCCAGAAGGCCTCCTCCAGTCTGCTGCTGTTGCTGCGGCTGCTGCTGCTGCTGCGTGGTGCTGCTGCTGCCAAAGAGGCCCCCTCCCGCGCCAGTGAGGCCTGTATTTGCTGTGCCCGTTGCTCCTGCTCCGAAGCCTCCAAAGAGGCCTCCGCTCGGCTGCTGCTGCTGCTGCTGCTGCTGCTGCCCAAAGAGACCGCCTCCAGCAGCGCCTGAGTTGCTGCTGCTGCCAAGCAATCCCCCCCCGGTGCTGGGGGTTTGTGATGAGCCGAAGAGGCCCCCTCCACTGTTTGCTGCTCCGAAGGAACCTGTAGTCGCTGCTGGCTTACCGAACAAGCCACCCCCCGTGTTTGCTGCTGCAGTAAGACTGCTATTGCCAAAGAGACCCCCTCCAGCTGGTGCTGCTGCTGCAGTGCTTCCGAACAAGCCCCCTTGCTGCTGCTGCGGCTGCTGCTGCTGCTGTGTTGTCGAAGCACCGAAAAGGCCCCCTCCAGTGCCAAAGGCATTATTTGCGCTGCCCGTTGTTGCTGTAGACCCAAATAAGCCTCCTCCCGTGCCTGCTGCTGCTGGCTGCTGCTGTTGCAGCAGGCTGCTGCTGTTACCGAAGAGGCCTCCTCCGCCGCCGATGCCCTGAGCAGCAGCGGGGGCCCCAAAGAGGCCCCCTGAGGCTGCTGGCTGTGCAGCAGCAGCACCAAAAGTGCCTCCTTGCTGCTGATAATAATTCCAACGAATTTCTTCTAAGGCCACCTTCTCTAAAGCCCCATGGCAGATCGTCATAACCAAGCCATCCTCAGCACTATAGGGGCGAAAGGGCTGCTGCTGCTGCTGCAGCTGCTGCTGCTGCTGCGGAGCAGCCAAGGAAGAGACGCCAAAGGGAGACGAAGTCGCCGGCTGACCCACTAAACCAAACAAACACACAAAACAAAACGCAACTCATACTGCAGCACCAGCAACAGCAGCAGCAACGGCAGTAACGGAGACAGCCGCAACACTAAGGGCAACAGCGGCAGGTGCCGCAGCAGCAGAAGCGACAGACGCAGCAGCAACAGCAAGCAACAGCGGCAGGCATAGCAGCAGCAGCTGCAACGCGAGGTAGAGAGAGAGCTTGGAGAAGGAAATGCATCACAAAAAAGACAGACAGAGGTGAGAACGAGGGCGAAGCAAAAGAGACAGCCGGAGACGAAGAGAGACAAATGGGGACAAAGTGAGACAGGCAAAGAGAGACGGACGGAGACAAGGAGAGAGACAGAGAGAGAGACAGAGGGACAGAAAGAAAGAGAGACAGACAAAGGAAAAGAAATGCGCACAAAGAGAGACAGACAGACACAAAGGGAGACAGAGAAGCCAAAGAGACAGACAAAAGAAGAGCGAGAGACAGACACGGAGGAGGCAGCGTCTGGCTGACACCAGAAGATGAAGAAAAATAGACAGAGATAAGAAGCAAACAAAGGGAGACACCAAAAGAGACAATCTCCGCCTCACGTGCATTTGTGCTGCTGGAGACGCCGAAGAGACCCCCCCCTGTCGCTGTGTTGCTGCTGCTGTTGCCGAAGAGACCAGTGGTCTGCTGCTGCTGCGGCTGCCCAAAGAGGCCCGACCCACCAGTCGAGTTGCTGCTGCCGAAGAGACCAGTGGACTGTTGCTGCTGCCCAAACACAGTGGAGGTGCCACCAAAGAGTCCCCCTGCTGCTGGTGTTGCTGCTGTTGTGCTGCCGAAGAGACCAGTGCTCTGCTGCTGCTGCGGCTGCCCGAATTTCGTGTTGCTGTTGCCAAAGAGGCCGCCTCCTGCTGCTGGCTGCTGCTGCTGCCCGAAGCCTGTGGTGTTCCCGAAGAGGCCCCCTTGCTGCTGCTGCGGCTGCTGCTGCTGCCCAAAGGCACTCGTGCCTCCAAACAAGCCGCCCCCAGTCCCACCAGCAGCAGCACTGTTGGCCGCTCCAAAGAAACCTGTGTTTTGCTGCTGCTGCGGCTGCTGCTGTTGCTGCTGTTGCTGCCCGAAAAGGCCCCCTCCAGCACCCACAGAACTCCCAAAGAGGCCCCCGCCGCTCGGCTGCTGCTGCCCAAACAGACCTGAATCGCAGCAGCAGCAGCACAGCAGCAGCAGATGCAGCAGAAATGAATGCAGCAGCGGCAGATGCAGCAGCAGCTGTTTGCTGCGCTCCCAACAACTGTACGCAGCGAACAAGGCACTGGGCAGAGCATCTGCTGAGGTGAAGATGATGCTGCTGCTTTTCTCGCTGCTGCTGCTACCTGCTAGGTATGAACTGCAACAACCCTCCCTCGAGCCAAATGCCCCGCTGCAGAACACACAGCCATCTTTACTGGTCTTATTTTATTTCAGTGTCTCCTCACCTGTCCCTAAAGAGGTCCCTGCGGGCTGCGTTTGGGCTGGAGCACCAAAGAGGCCCCCCCCAGCAGCAGGCTGCTGCTGCTGTTGCTGCTGCGAACCGAAGAGTCCCTGGCCTGTCGTTGAGGCCCCGAAAGGGGATGTGCTGCCAAACATAGTCAATACCCGCAGCAGCTGCTGCTGCTACTGCTGCTGGTCCGGCGCCGTTTTTCGTGTTGCTGTTGCTGCCGCTGTTGATGCAGCAGTGCTGTTGTTGCTGCTGTTGCCGCAGTGTTGCTGTTGCTGTACTGGGGACCCTAACTAGATGAAGACACGGCCCGTAGCTATAAGGAAGCAGCAGCAGTAATAATGCGTCTGCAGGTTTTGCTGCTGCAGGTCTTCAGCACTAAACGCCGAACCATAAACCCCAATCCCTAGACCCCACCCTACGCATGCGACTCACGAAAGTTAACTGGAAAACGTGTGTAGGCGGAACTGGTCCAACCAAGTTAGGGTATAGGGTTTAGGGTTTTGGGGTTTGGCGCTGCTGCAGCAGCCCCATGTTTCTTTCAAGCCCTCTAACTCACAGTCGCTCCAGCTTGGCAGGCGTTTGCAGTTAGGGAGACAGCGGTGAGTGCAGCAAGAAGAGACAAAACAAAAAACAGAAACGCAGTGTATATACAGCAGGTGTACAGGCAGCTCGAGGGCCGCCGCCCTGCCTATACACCGCGCGCATGCCAACGGGAGCAGCGGCGGCAGCCCCACGAGTTTTCTGGCTTGTTTCAGTTTGTTATTTCGGTCCTCGCATGCATTAAAGAAGTATCTTTGATGCATTTTTGAAATGCAAAGCAAACCCAAGAAAGAGAGGCTTCTGCGTCGTAAGGGCCTCCCTTAGGGGGGAGGAGCTGCTATTGATGTTGCGGTACTGTTATTCCTGCTGCCTTCTCTGCTTAGGCTTCCTCTGGGTTTCGTTTACATTACTTTTCATCTTCTTTGATGTATATATGTGTTCTCTTGTTGCGAGTCTGCTAGAGAGGCCAGAACCGGCAGGAGCTCTAGGGTTTGGGGTTTAGGACTTGGACGTGACTTTAGGTTATGGGGCTTAGGACTTCAGGTTCTGGGCTTGAGGCTTAGGGTCCGGCGTTTAAGGTTTTAGGTTTAGGGTTTAGGATTCAGAGTTTGGGGTTAAGCTTTTTGGGTTTAGAGCTTATGGTTTATGGCTTGGAGTGTAGGGCTTGACGTTTAGGTTTGGGGCTTCAAGGTTTAGGGATTGCAGCCAATAGTTGTTGCCAATGCTGTGGGAGCGGACAGCAGTACATGACTAATTAAGAGGAACTAATGCGGAGAAGCAACCCAATCAAAGGAGACGAACTAGTAGAGACGAGCCAACTACAAGAGACACACGAATATAGAGAGACAAGAATAAATGGCAGTCAGGAACAGCGGAGACTCCGCCGGACACAAGAGGGCTCGTCCATGGGGCTGGGGAAACGGATACGGCCAGACTCTACGCGCTGAGCTCAGCTAGCTACACCTAGGTACAGCTAGCCTGTGTAGATACCTGCAGCTAGCTAGAGCTAGCTGCTGTTGACATGGCGCTGTGTTGACGCTGCAGGCGTTTTTGCTCCTGCTGCTCCGGTTCCTGCTGCTACTGTTGCTGCTGTTGCGGGTGAGTGGAGATGCCTAGGGCGACTTGCGACGTGTAGGGCCTTCAAAGGGCCAACATACAACAGCGAGACTTAGAGCAGCCTGTTGAGCTTCACGCTAAGGGGGCGAGGGCTATGTAGGAGCAGCCGTTTCCTCTGTGTTCATTCAGCCTTCTCCATTCAAGGAGCTGCACCAACAAACACAATTAGCCGCTGCTACACGAACCCATGATGGGCTGTCCAGCAGCAACGGCATCGGCCAAACTCAGCTGCTACCGCTGCAGCGGCTGAGTCGTCAGGCCGCAACGAGGAGACAGCTGCGCGCGTGGCGATCCCTTGGAGAGGAGATCCCTGGTGCTGTCTGGTTTCCCTTTTTGTTTGTCTGTATGCTGTTAGAGAAGAGACATTTGCTGCTGTCTTCTTTTCTAACCGTCTGGCGAGGTGGAAAGCCAAAAACTCCGATTTCCTCACGTGTCCTTTCCGTCCATTCCTCCTTGCTGGTCCCTCATATATATATATATATATATATATATATATACGAGACAACCTACAGAGGCACTATATACTACATACCTAATATGTAAATATATGTATATATATATATATATATATATATATATTATAGTAGAATATATATATGTATATATATGTGTATATATATATATATACATATATATATATATTCTACTATAATATATATTTACATGCATCCATGTATATATATATATATGCATATATATACCTACAGTTGTCTGCTCTCCATGCTGTATGGTGGTGCTCACAAGCCTCACAAAGAGGCAAAGGTTAGAGGAGATGAGAGCTGAAGGAGACATTTTCATTATCAAAAAGAACATGAAGACTTCAGCAAGGCGATGAAGGAGACAACGCAGCCTCTATGCCTCATCGGGACGCTCAAAGGCAATGCAGTTGTCTTTAGAACCTCCATACACCGCTGCTGCAACTGCTGCTGCTTCTGCACTGCGCTGCTGCTGCTCCTTTGAAGCGGCGACTGCTTCTGCTTCGTGAGGCGCAGCAGCTGCGGCTGTTGTTCTTGCTGCTGCCGCAGTGGCGCCCTCAGATGGAGCCTCTATCGCTTGTCTTTCTGGTGGCTGGGGCTTCAGAGCCTCCTCCAAGGACTCCACGGCACAGTAGCAGGCAAGTGGGCATCCTGACTCTGTACCGCCGCTGGCTGTTGGTGATGCTACTGCTGCCGATGAAGGTGCTCGGTGGCAGCTGGCCCGTCAGCCTCGGGAAACTCCGTGCCATGGCAGGGGTGCAAGTGTAAAGGGCGGTTGGGGGGAGCGGAGGGGAATATTGATCATGGGACGTTCAGAAGCCTGTGTGTTGGAGAGCGGAGTGTGTGTGTGTGTGTGTGTGTGTGTGTGTGTGTGTGTGTGTGTGTGTGTGTGTGTGTGTGTGTGTGTATGTGTGTGTGCGTTTGTCCAAGTGAGATCTGCGTTTTGTATACATAAGCGTGGCTAACTGTGGTGGGCGTTCATGAAGAGATGAAGTTGGTGGAGGAATAGGCGGAGCGTGCAAAAAATGTGTGCATGGGAGTTGTGCAAATTAAAAAGAAAAGAGGCCGTCATCACCCAAAGGGATTCCCGCGGAGTCCCCCACCGCAGTACTAACCGGGCCTTGCGCCGCTTAACTT
>NW_013549734.1:0-9529 GCF_000499425.1 Eimeria acervulina
TATATATATACATATATAAAAGAGTTGTTTGTGTATGATTGCGATATGTGTAGGGCAATAGAATGCCTGGAGTCTGCATTTAATGTGCTGAAGGATTCGTTTGAAGTTAATTTGTTTATGTGTCGCCGATTGTTTGCTGAAGGTGTAAAGAACCCTCACTCATTTTTTTGGTGGGTTGATGCTTCATTAGGAAAAGTCTTAGACTTGATGGATTATCTAAAGATGAGTATAAGTGATAGCAGACAAGACCTTATTGATTCTCTTCTAGCTAATGATGCTGCTTCAAATCTTAATGCTAATAATGCTAATAATGCTAATGCAGCAAGTGCACCCGTACCTGCTGCACCACCTGCAGCAAATGCAGCAGCAGCAAATGCAGCAGCAGCAGCAGGAAATGAAGAAACAACAACACCTGGCAGCAATCATTTAACTGCGAAACCTCGCACTGCGCTCGAACAATGCAGTCTTATGATGAGAACAGCAAGCGGTAAACAACAACCTACTGCTGCTGTTGCTGCTGCTGCTGTTGTTGCTGCTAGTGTTGTTGCTGCTGATGCTGCTCCTGCTGATGCTGCTCGATGCTGATGCTGATGCTGCTGCTTCTTTTGCTGCTGTTGCTGTTGCCTCTGCTGATTTTGATGCTGCTGCTGTTTCTTTTGCTGCTGCTGCGGCTGCTGCTGTGTTTGTTGTGTGCTACATGCATAGTACTGATTTTATTATGTGTATGTTCGGCTTTACATTTGTTTTATTACGTATTACATTGATATTATTGAAGTTATTAATAATTAATTGGTTAATTTGTTTGCTTTTGTTTGTTTTCTTAGGGCGCTCTTTAAGAAGGCATTTAGTTAAACTGGTAGTACTTCAAAAGGGTGCTTATGTCGATCTAGGAAGAGAAATTGCTGCTGCTGGGGTTTGCTGCTGCAGCAGAATATTTGCTTGTACATGCTGCGACTGCAGCAGGAGGCAGATAAACCCGATGTATTTAAAAGCAGCTAGGGTGAGTAATATCTATCGATGGAGCTGCCTATACACCTGAACTTAGAATCAAAATGTATTCATATTAATGTATACCGATAGAGCTGCCTATACACCTCAAAACAAGCAGAATGAATTCCTATTAATGTCTATATATAGCTGCATATACACCTCACACAGTAAGCAAAATGTATACCTATTTAAAGCTGCGTATACACCTCAAAAGAGAAGCGAAATAATATTTATTTATAGCTGCATATACACCCCATGGGGGTGCAAAGGGAAAGATTTATTTTTGCTGTCTCATCGATGTTATTATTACTTTTGCTTTTTTTCGATTGTTATTGTTATTCTTTTCTTCCTATTATATATTATGATTATTATTCCTAGTCTTTTGCTTCTTTTATTTTAAGGTGGCGGTCTTTCTATAGGCATCTATATATGAATGTATAAATATATTCATATTTATGTATAGTCATATATATATATATATATTTATGTCTATGAATGTATTTAAATATATTGATTTATATATATATTTATTTATTTTACTAATAAGTTTATGAATGTGTGTATTTTTTTCAGGATTACACTCGGCGTCGCGGGCGAATTGAGTGTGCTTTGCATATGGTGTTATTTGATTTGTTGTGTTGTTTGCGAGAGGCGAAGAAACAAAAAACCTTTTCTTCGTATGAGAGGAGGCTTGCACTGTCTGTGCTGCTGCTGCTGCTGCAGAAGATTGAGATGAGGCATGCAGTTACAGATGATATGCATATATTTATTGCAGAGTGTATATACACCAGAGCGTATGCTAATCAGCACCTTCAAGATCTCTATAAATATACACATAAAAATCTATCAAAAAAACATATACATATAAATAAACACCAGCATAATAAACAACAACATGCAGATGTACATACACACAAACGCTTCTCTTTATTCAATAGCCAGCTAATCTTACGCAATATTAACAAACCCTAAAGCCTAAATAATAAACCCTAAATAGTAAATAAGAAGACAACTCTATCCAGCTCATTGAATCTAAAAGACAGTGTTTATATTATTTAATTGGTGAGAGAGAGAAAGAGGGGGTTGAGGCCTTTCATATTCTGCCTCCAAGTTAGTGAAGAATAATTAAAATGTTGTGCTGTTGCTTCTCACATGCTTTTAAAGCGTCTCGCTGCTTCAGCACCTGTACATACACCCGGAGAGGGTGAGCTAGCAGCACATGCAGCAGCACCAGCAGGAGCGGCGGATGCTTCAGCCGCATTGTTGCTGGGATTATTTTGCTGCTGCAGCGCAGCAGCAGCAGCAGCAGCAGCAGCTGTTGCAGCAGCGGCGGCAGCAGCCGTAGCTGCAGCACAGACAGGCCGAGGTGTCTGTTGTGCGGCTTAATAGCGACATTTAAACTTGAGACAAATGAATTTATTGTTTATTTTTACGAATAAATTCATTAATAACTTATTCCTTCTGAATATTAAATGCATGCATGCATGCAGAATATTGCACATAAGGCGTGACCATTGGTATATGGTTGTTGTTGTAGAGAGGGGGGCTTCTGAAGGATATTGTGAATATTAATGGGTAAATGTTGAATAACTTTGTCTATAATTCTTTTAATTATTATTGTAAATGATTAATTGTTTATTTTTGCATGCATTTTCTGTCTTTCTTTCTGTAGAAACCTGCAGAAGTCTGGGGCTCGCGGTTGGGTAGAGGGGAAGAAGCAGCGAGGGTTTATATGTTTTTTCTCCTGCATTTGTCCGTGATAAACGTTGAATTTAATTAAAAAAGAGTTTATTAATGCATTTATTCAATTAATTTACACAGAAAGAGGTAAAACTCAGGGGAAGAGAGCGTGCAGTGCGCAAGGACTTCCTTCTTCAACATTCTTGAGGTGTATATGCACCTCAGGTTTTCTGCATCGTTGATTATGTCTGTATACAGCTAATATAATTAATTTTGTGTGGTTTTTAATATGTTGAAGTGTACATTTAGAGACAGGGCCTATTGAAGCATATTCTGCGTTAGCTTAGACTCATTGCTAGCCTTCATGCCGAAGCTACTCACTCCTCTTACAACGAACATCAACCCAAACCCCTAAACCCTAAGCCCTAAACCCTAAACCCTAAACCCTAAACCGTAAAACGGTAAAACCCTAAACCTTAAACCCTAAAACCTAAACCCTAAAGCAGCATATTCTGTTTTTAGTTTTTTTAACAATACACTTAAATTCGTCAGCGGTATGGAGGAATGGCCGATAGAAGAAGATCAGCAGGAGGGGGCCTCAGAGACAACAGAGGGTTTGGGGGAAGATGCTGCAGCAGAAGTTGATGAAGACGTAGCAGCAGCTTCTTCTTCTTCGTCATCTTCAGCAGCAGGAGGAGGAACATCAGCAGCAGTAGCAGCAGCAGGAGGAGCAGCAGCAACAGGAGGAGGAGGAGGAGCAGCAGCAGCAGGAGGTGATAGGAGTGTGTATTTAGAATCATTAACTTTTAATCAAGATGGAAGCTGCTTTATTGCAGGCACTACCGAAGGTTTTCGAGTGTATAGGAGCTCTCCTTTAACAGAGTTTTTAAGAAGAGAGGGTGCGCACTGGCCTGACAAAGGTTTGCAAACAGCAGCAATGTTATATAGAACAAGCGTCTATGCAACTGTAACACGAACCGAGAATAAGAAGGTTAAGCTCTGGGATGACAGCAGAAAAAGATTTATAGGAGAACTCAGAAGCAAACAAACTGTTAGAAATGTCTGTCTAGCGAGAGATGTGCTCGCAATGGTTACAGATTATACTGTAAGCCCTATCTATTTATTCATTCAATTGCATGCATGCATGCATGCATTTAATTGTATTAAGGCATTCATTTAATTGCATGCATGCATGCATGCATTCATTTAATTGCATGCATTCATTCGTTTAAGTGCATGAATGCATGCATTTAATTGTATGCATGCATGCATTTAATTGAATGCATGCATGCATTCAATTGTATGCACATTTATTAATTTAACTGCATGCATGCATTCATTCATTCATTCATTTGCATCTAAGTAAATGCATGCAAATGCATGCATTTGCATGTATCTGTATTTATGTACTGTACATATAAATATATATAAGTATATATATATATATATATATATTATATATAAAATTTTGTTTAATGCTAGTTAATGAATATCTTTTTGTATTGAATTGTTATATGCATGCATAATTTACTAGTTCTATTAATATTATTGAATTTATGTATAATGTTTAATAATATATTTAATCTCTTTAATTTAATTAATTAAATTGATGATTTATTTTTTTAATTTTGTTTATTTTATTTTCAGGTGTATGTATACCTGAGCGAGCAGATGACGCCTGTGAATATAATTCATACGAGTATTAATGAAAACGGTTTATGTGCATTAGCAGCAGACGGCGGCTTAGGCAGCTGGTTGTTAGCATGCCCTGCTGTTGCTGTTGGAGCAGTACGAGTTCATAGAGGTTTGTCTTCTGCTGCAGCAGCAGCAGCTGCTGCTGCTGCTGCTGATGGTGGTGATTCAAATGCAGCTAATGCAGCAAATCCAGCTGCAGCAGCAGCTGCAGCAGCAGCAGCAGCAGGGGGAGGTACAGCGGGGCTTTTAGGGCATCACCAATCTTCTTCTTCTGCTGCAGCAGCAGCAGCAGCAGCAGGAAATAATACAGCAAATCATGTGTTTCAAGCTCATACAACTCAACTTGCTGCTATTGTATTTAATCTTCAAGGGACGCTAATTGCTACAGCTAGCGAGAAAGGAACTGTAGCAAAGATATTTAATGCAGCAGATGGACGGCTATTAAGACAGCTGAGGAGGGGTAGGAATATTTCGAGTATTAGTTGTGTTTGTTTTCGAGGAGATAACCGCTTTGTTGCTGTTGCTTCTTCATCTGAGACTATTCATATATTTCTTTTAAGCGATCAGCAGCAGCAACAAGCAGATGATGATGATAAACACGGACAAACAGATGCTAATACTCTCTTTCCTCTACAAGACGCTGCAAATAGCACCAGCAGCAACAGCAGCAACAACAACAATAACAGCAGCAGCAGCAGCAGCAGCAGAAGTGTAGCAGCAGCAGCAGCTATGCAACTACCAGCAGCAATTAACTCGGGAAAAGAAATTACTGCTGCTGTCTATGGGGCCTCAAGGGAGATCGTTCAAGATGCAATTAAGGTCTTATATTATTTATTTTATTTTATTTATTTATTTATTTATTTGTCTGTTTAATTTATCTAGTTTGTCTATTTAATCTATCCAATTCACTTACTTTCGTTGAAATGCATTTGTTTAGTCTCTCTAATTCATATTTTTGTTGTTTGTATTTATTTATTTATTTGTATATTTATTGTGCATTTTTATTTGTTTATTTGTTTGTTTTATTTTCATTTGCATTCATTCGCTTTCTCTGCTCAATTACTATTTACTATTTATTTATTTATTTATTTATTTAATTTATTTATTATTTATCTGTTGCATCTAAATGTGTTTGTCTGCTCGCCTTAATTAATTTATTTTTATTTTTTAATTCAGCGCGTCCACTTCGATTTAATTAATTTATTTTTTTCTTTAGATTGTTGCGGCGAACTAAAATTAATATATTTTATTATAATTTAATATAAACAAAAATATTAATAATTCCTTTCATTTATTTTAAGTTTATATAATTGCATTTATTTGTATTTAATTGCATTTATGTAAACAGACGTATTTATATGCATGCGTGTAAATGCATGCATTTAAATAGATGAATTAATGTGCATATATATATATATATATATATATAGATTTTTTTACAGATCTACATATAAATGCATATACTATATATATATTATATAATTATGTAATATAATATGTATATATATTATTATATAATTATATAATTATATATATATGTATATGTATTTGCATGCAGGGCGTGTTGGGCTCTTACTTCCGTGCGTCTCGGAGTTTTGCGCAGTTTCACCTTCCATCAGATATAACATCGATAGACAGCCGATCTTCTTCTTCTTCTATTAAAGGGCCTTTGGTTTCTTTTGCAGGGCCTAACTCTAATCACCTTTTCTTGCTGTCTCCCTCTGGACATTTCTATGAACTTCGGTTTAATGCAAAAACAGGAAAAGAATGCATACTTCTCACTGCATGCACATGGTTTGCATGCAGACCCAACTTTCGTATACAGGTATAGTTAATTATATATATATGTATATATATATATATAGTGTATATATATATATATATATATGTATGAGTATATACATATATATATATATATATATCTTTTTATGCTTTTCTTTCTGGGGTTGTATATAACTGTTTTACTCTTTTACACTTGAAGCGGTGTATTCTGTTTATATTGTTTTGTCTTTTATTGTTTTATTATTTTATTATTATCTACCCCTCGCTTCTTTATTATAATGTTTAAACGTTTTGTTATTTAACTACTTTTAATGCTTTATTATAAACAAGGCGTTAATGATCTACTGTTAGAAAGGTTTTAATGCTGTTATTATATTATATACATGGTTTGTTATTTATTGCTTCGTTAGACAATTCAATATTTAACGGCTTAAAGACTAATGCCATCTGCATAGACACCCAAACCCTCAGCCCTAAACCCTAAACCCTATACCCTAAACCCTAAACCCTAAACCCTGGGGTATATGCTGTCTGTCTTTGCTGCTGCAGTCTCATCTCGGTACAGCAGCACTCCCTTCTGATTTAGAGGGAGGCCATGAAGGGGATCAATGGCAGCTCGTGCTCTAACGTATGTACACCTGAAATGCTGCTGCATGTACACTTGAAGTGCTGCTGCATATACACCAGAAGTGCTGCTGCTCTCTGTACAGCTGAAAAGCAGCTGCATGCGCACAGTAAGTGCTGCTGCTCTCTGTACACCTGACTTGCTGCTGTATTTACATGCATCTCAGCTCAACTGCTGGATGTGAATTGCTGCAGGACCGACGAAGAGGATAAAAAGGATGGTGTACATACACCTGAGATGCTGTGTGTGCACATATAGCTGCCTGTACACCTGAATTTTGCTGCGTATACACCTGAATTGTGCTGCGTATACACCTGAAGTGAGCTGCGTATACACCTGAACTCATGCATGAACAGAACATCACCACGATGCAAATTGCCTCATCCATCGCGTCGAATGAACAGCAGCTGCATACAAAACAAAACGAAGAAGCGGGAGGAAGGCCCCAGCCTGAACGCTAGCTGGCTCTTATTCGTAGCTAGCTGGCTCTTATTCATAGCTAGCGGGCTCTTATTCATAGCTAGCAGGCTCTTATTCATAGCTAGCTGGCTCTTATTCATAGCTTGCTGGTTGCTATTCCTAGCTAGCTGGTTGCTATTCATAGCTAGCTGGCTCTTCTTTATAGCTAGTTGGTGCTTATGCACAGCTAGCTGGTTGCTATTCATAGCTAGCTGGCTCTTAATTACAGCTAGCTCGTATCCGTGGCTAGCTGGCTGTTAAGAACAGCTAGCTGGCTTTATTCAAAGCTAGCAACTTGTTGTTGATCGCTAGCTGGGTGCTGCGGACAGCTATCTGGGTGGTACTGGTAGCTAGCTAGCTAGCTAGCTACGTGGCTAGCTAGCTGGCTAGTTAACTAGCTAGCTAGCTAGCTGGGGGGTTCATTTGTTGTGAATTGCATGGTGGGTGCTTCTCCGTGGGCCTTGGGGGCGCCTGAGGGGAGAACTCTTTTTTCTTTTTATTGCAAATGTTGGCGAGTTAACACAGGAAGAAAAGTAATAAAAGAAAAGAAATTTGTCTTATAAAAGGAGGAAGGGGAGGCAGACCGTCTCATCCCTGCAGTGTTCAGCAGCAGTGAAGAAGGCCCTTAGAGCATTTCATGCATGCAGCGAATCATTACGTGCATGCATGCATGCATGCATGCATGCATGCATACATGCATAGGCCTTGCATGCATGCATGCATGCATGCATTGATACATGCATTATTTTCTATGCATGTTCGCATCAAGATGCACGCATCCGTACACGCAGCGGTGGTATATATATAAAATATATAAAATATTTATTATATATATTACATATTATACATATATATAATATCAGTGGCTGAGTAGGAGTCGCCTTCCTGCTGCGTCTCTGAGTGCATCCTGACAAACAAAAGCAGAAACAAAGAAATAAAAGAATTAAATATAAAAAGCAAGCAAAAAACAAATGAATATAAAAAAATATAATGTAATTGTATTATATCATAGCATATATGTAATATGAAACAAGCAAAAACATACTAAGTATATATAATACACAATAGAGAAGCAGCAGCAGCACCAACCGCACTAGCAGCAGCAAACAACAACAGCAGAAGCAATACCAATCACAGCAGCAGCAACAGCAACAGCAATCACAGCAGCAGCAGCAGCAACCGCAGCACCAGCAGCATTATCAGGTGCCGCCTCACTCGCATGCACTCTGCTGTCGCCATGCATCCCTTTAAACAAAATTCAAACATCTGAATGCGAAACAAACACAGAAAGATACAAATAAACGCTTCAACTGCAACAGCAGCAACTGCAGCACCAGCAGCAGCAACTGCAGCACCAGCAGCAGCAACTGCAGCAGCAGCAACTGCAGCAGCAGCAGCAGCAACTGCAGCAGCAGCAGCAGCAGCAACTGCAGCAGCAGCAACAGCGCACGTTCCTTCGCAGCTCGATTGCTTGCATGCAATGAACAAACAATGCCTTATTATTATTCTTCTTATTTATTTGTATTCAGTGCTTATTATATTATAATTCGTATTATTTTTTAACTTTTATTTGTTGCTACAAACATTATCATTTATTATTACAACTATAACCATTTCTATTTATTTTCGTAACAATAAATATTATCATTATTTTGATAAATACATTAATAATAATTATTAGAAATATTATATATTATGATTATTGTCGTAATTATAAACATTACAATTATAATGAATGTAATCATAATAATTATTATAAATATAATAATAATTCAAATAATTATAATAATGATTACAAACATAATAATGGAAATAATCATAGTAATGATTATAAATATTATAATTATAAATATTATAATAATTAATTTCTTACTTTTTCGTACGTCGCCATATCTACGCGCCCTCGGAGCTGCAGAGCAACGACCTGCAGCAAATGAAGAAGTAAGGAGGTGTAGATATACTGTAAATATTCTTGTTTTAAATACTTAATTAATTACTTTATTGTTTAGTTATTTACTTTGCTTGTTTATTTGTTTATTTTTCATTCATTTGTTTATTCTTTATGGAGTGTTTATATATGCGGTTTTATTAATTACTTCAAACATCTATGTGCAGCCATTCGTCTTTGCTGTATAAACAAATACGCCTTACATATATATATATATACATATATATATATGTATATATACAATGCATATATATATATGCACATTATATGCATATATGTACATACATACATATATATATATATATATATACTGCATTTAAGTGCACCAAGTAAGTATACACACAAAGCGT
>NW_013549734.1:9629-22102 GCF_000499425.1 Eimeria acervulina
TCCAAACATATAAATATGTACAATGCACATATATTCATATGTGTATATATTTATACACTTTACTTGCCACATAATCTCGCCCTTCATCAGCACAGCAACAGCAGCGGCAGCAGCAGCAACCGCACCACAGCAGCAGCAACAGCAACAACAACAGCAGCAGCAGCAGCAGGGCAAGAGTAGCGGCAGCATGGCCAAGAGCTGGCGGGCTAGACGTGTGAAATGAATGATGTATTTATTGAATATATAACTGACAAATTAACTAGGGAATTTATTTACATTAATTATCTTAATTTATACATTTATTACTACTACGCACATTATTTGTTTGAGCTGTTACTGCTACAGTTAGACAGGGGCCCCCTGTACGGGTTTCTTCACTAGTTGGATCGAGCAGCAGCAGCGGCTCGTCTTCCTCCTGCTGCTGGTGCTGCGGCAGCAGCAGCACAGTGCATGCAGGCAGCAGGTCCCGCATACCGACTCCTGCAGCAGCAGTAAATACATAAGTTCAGCAGCAGAGAGGCTTTAGGTGTACGTACAGCCACCTGTTGCATGCAGCATTATTATTGCAGTGTTTGGGGTGTATAGGCAGCGTACAGAAACAATAACAAACAAAAACAAACAATAAAAGCATTAATATATTTACAGCAAAGGAAACAAAACCTACCTGCATCAGCAAGTGCGAGAGAAGCAGCAATAAGGGATGCTGACAGTACGCCTGCAGCAGCAGCAACAGCAGCAGCAGCAACAGCTACCGCATGCACGGGGCAGCGTAGCGGAAACTAAATGTATGTTTATGTGCGTTGGTTGTCTGGTGCTGCAACCCCCTCAACTGAGGTGTATGTACAGCTGAGTAGAAAGGGTTTCTGCCTTCTTTCTCCTTACTGCCGTCATCAGCGAGTACAAGGATTGAAATAGTAATGCGCGTTTGTGTGTACAGACGCCTCAAGATGATGCCTTCTGCTGCTGTACGTACAGCCGCTGCAATCTCTGCTGCATCGGGGGTGTACATACTCCTAGAGCGCATGCAGCTGCCAGCAAGCCCCACAGAGCATACAACAGTTACTGGAGCAGCAAGCTCTCCTCTTCCCTGTCCTTGTCGTCCTTCATGCATCATTTGCATAGCAGCAGAAGTGTGTTCTGTTGAGTTTACGCTCCAGCAATTGCTGCTGCCGCCGCTGCTGTTGTTGCTGCTGCTGTTGCCGCTTGCAGGCTGCGGTCCATACACCAGAGCCATGACTTTCGTACACCCCAACGAAACCACCGCTCTGCCATCGCAGCTGGTGAGACACCCGGAAGCTCCTGCAGTGGCTATAGATGCTCCGTCAGGTGAAACAGCAACTGCAGCAGCAGCACTTGCTGCAGCAGGAGGCACAGAAGTGCGGCAGTGCAGCTGACGGCTTTCGTGCACTAACCGCCCGTCAGCACGAAAGCCACAAGGAGAAACCGCCTCTCCTTTGTACATCCTTGAGCCTCCTGCAGCAGCAGCAACTTAAGCTGATATTGGAACAACTGCAGCAGCTGCAGCAGCAGCAGCAACAGCAAGAGCGGAAGCTGAAACAGCTGAAGCGGACAGACCGACAAGCCTAGAGAAGGCGTGGCCAGAAAAGAAAGGACAAAACAATTCA
The DNA here is from genome assembly GCF_000499425.1 of Eimeria acervulina. Classification (NCBI taxonomy): domain Eukaryota; phylum Apicomplexa; class Conoidasida; order Eucoccidiorida; family Eimeriidae; genus Eimeria; species Eimeria acervulina. Next base: position 11,255 of record NW_013549734.1, read on the forward strand.
ATGAATGTATTGAAGAATATGGAGGATGCCGACTTAAATGGTCAAAGAAACCTTCAAACTGCGGCGCAGTTTATCTGAAAGAAGATCCATCGACGGAGAAAAAGACGTGGGAAACAAGGGGAAAAGAAAGAATGAGGTTTTGTGGGGCGAATGTGAGGGTGAAATATGAATTAATATTTAAGCAAAATCCATCAAATACGAAAAATAAGAGAAATTACCAACAGGTTTCCACTTGTAGATGCAGATTTTTGCATTCGCATACCGAGCTGTCGAGACACCTGAGCAGAGCTGCTGCCGACCGTAAGCCGCTTCCTTCCCCAAAGGGCATTTTATAAAGCCATTTCGCTATATTATCAATAAAAACAAAACAATAAGTAACAATTGGCATAGATTTCCTGTTTTCACTGCAATTAGTCTGTACACCTCAGGGCTGGGGTGTATACAGAGTCGGGCTGCATGCAGCGGCGCAGCGAGGAAGCTGCATGCCCCCATACTGATTCTTTGTTTGTTTCTGTTTGCATTTTCATTAAATTAAGGTTTTCACACTTTTCGTTCTGCCCTCCCCTGCTTGCAGTTGGAGAAGCAGTCAACGCTGTTATTTAGCAGCAGCAATCCGTCCCTTGCATGCATCCTATGCATGTATGCATGCAGCAGTTTAAATGAAGCTGCGAGCAGCGGTTGTTGCTGCTGCCATTGAGACCGAATTGTTGGTTTTGGAAAGGGAGAAGATTTTATAAACATCATTCTGGAGTAAAGATGAATAGAGGCCCCAACCCAGCTTAATAACTCGAGAAGGACAGCAGAAACTTATTTTTATTACAATCTCTCGTCTACCGGTATATTTCGCTGGCTTTCTCTGCTTTAATGCATCTGTTTTGCTCTGTACTTGCACGCAAGCTGCTTCCCTTAAAACAACAAAGTTGGAGAATGTCAAACTGAATGCTGCAGCTGCAGCAACCATAGGGTGAACGGCGGCAAGCAGCAGCTACTCCTCCTGCTGAGGCGCAACCTCAAGCAGCTGCTGCAGCTGCTGCTGCTGCAGCTGCTGCTGCAGCATCATTCGCTCGACTAGGTGCAGGGGACCGTCTTCTTCTGGAGCGCCAGCAGCACCAGCATCAGCACCAGCAACAGACGCAGCAGCAGCAGCAGCACCAAACGCAGCAGCAGCAGCAGCAGCAGCAGCATCAACACTTATTTTATTGTTTCTTTTGTTTATAGAGTCAAGATGGAGAGCTATTCATCTCAAGTTGCAGGAGAGTATGGCTTGGCTTCAGATTCCGCTTCGCCTATCGGTGTAGGCTACGGTGGCTCTGACCTGCAGCAGCAGCAGCAGCAGCAGCAGCAGGAGCAGCAGGGCGACCAGCAGCAGGAGATCGACTTAGAAGATACTTGGGCCGTTGTGGGGGCCTTCTTTGAAGGCAAAGGTCTGGTGTCTCAACAGGTAGAGAGTTTTAATGATTTCGCCAGTTATAAACTCCAAGAAATTATTGATGCCCATCCCCCCATTGAAATCAGGTTAGCCCTCTTGCACTGTCTGTACACCTGAGGAACAGCTCTTTTTATCCGCGTGTACACCCGAAAAGCAGCTCCTCCTAACTGCCTGTACACCTGAAAAGCGGCTCGTTATACCTGCCTGTACACCTGAGAACGGCTCCTTTTAGCTGCCTGTACACCTGAAGCGGTGCCGATCCTACGCTTTTTGTTTTTGCTTCCCTTTGTGCTTGAATAGAGAGTAATTATAATTTAATTGTAGCAGCAGAACAAAGGCACCGTCCTTGTGGTAGAGAGCAGCAAATTTATTTCTTTTGAAGTGTACAGAGACACCTCCTTCTGTTGCTGTCCACAGCCCCTTGTTTGCTGTGTACTGTTCATTGTTTGTTGTCCATAGTTTATTGACTATTATTTTATTATTATTATCTATACTATTATTTGCGTTTATTATTTATTGCTTATCGTTTAGAATTTACGTTCAACTGTTGCTTATTGTTTATTGTTTTTTATTTGTTATTTATTATTGTTTATTGCTTATCGTTTATTTTTTATTGTTTATTGTTTATTGTTTGTTGTTTATTGTGCATTGTTGACTGGTCTTTGTTTATGTTTATTGTTCAGTGTGCATTATTTCTTATTTTCGATTTCTTGGCGTCTGTCGTTTTCTATTATTGTTATTTGTTTGCTGCCTGCAGTACATCATACACTTTTAATAATTGTTTTAATCTCCTTTTCCATTTTTTGCCTTTTTCATGGTGCATAGGGCCTTCTGAATATGCTATTTGCTGCTGCTAGATGTATATATATATATATATATATATACATCTAGTCTGACATACATAAATACATGCATCTATACATATATATATATATATATACATATATATATATGCATATGTATATATATATATATATATGCGTGTGTGCTTATATATGTTTTTGTTCAGGCCTTCACCTCAGTACCGGCCTGAAGAAGACGTAGAGTTGGACGTACGATATCGTCTAAAGTTTAGCCAATTATCTTTGAACAGACCGGCAGCACAAGAGAAAGAAGGCATGCAAAAGAATCTCTGGCCTCAGGAGTCCAGGACTCGCAACTTAACTTATAGTAGTTCTCTCTTCGTCTCCATCGAACAAACAACTTATAAGATCGACCCCCTTACAAATGAAGAAGTATATCACTCTTACACAAATAAATATATATATAAATATAATATTTGCATGCATGGCCTTGGCGTGAAGGTGCTGCTAGGGCTGTTTCTGCTGCTAGAGTTGTTGCTCTAGCAGCAGCTGCTGTAGTGCTGCTGCTGCTGGTAGTGGTGTTGGTGCTGCTGCTCTAGTTGTTGCGGCTGTACCATCCTTAATTGTATATATATTAGTATATGAATGTATGCATTTGTACATCTATTCATATAATAGTATCCGTATAGATAATAATATTCCCATATATATGTATACAGAGTGTAAACAAACAACTATAATATATATATATATATATATATTTACACATATATGTATGTGTATATGTGTGCGGTGTATACAGATAGTGGAGGAGCGTCATTCTTACGAACGCGTCTGTTTGGGTCGTTTGCCAATAATGTTAAAATCTTTTTATTGTTGGACCCACGACATATCTGCAGAACAGCTGCCTGATGTAGGGGAGTGTAGCTACGATCAAGGAGGGTATTTTATTATCAATGGAAGCGAGAAGGTACAGAAATATTCAATTCATTAGTTAATTAATCATCTCGTTCGTTTATTCATTCATCTTTAGTCGCTTTTCTTTATATTTTGCTGAAGGATATATATATTATATGCATGTATGCATATATATGTAGGCCAATGTGCAAGTCGGTACTTGCTTGCTTCTTTTTCTCTTTCTTCCTTTGCTTCGTTTTCCTCTTTTTCTTCTTTTCCTTGGTTTTCTTCTTGTTCTTCTTGTTCTTCTTTATCTTTTCCTTCGCTTTCTTCTTTGTTCTCCTCTCCTTCCTTTCCTTCTTTTTCTTCTCGTTCTTCTTTTCCTTAGTTTTCTGCTTACTGTTCTTGTTCTTCTTATTATTTTGATTCTTGTGGTTCTTTCCCCTCCTCTTGTTTTCATTGTTCTTCCGGTTGTTCCTCTTCTTGTGCTTTTTGTTCGTTTTGCTCCTTCTTTTCTTCGTTTTTTTGTTGTTTCTTGTTCTTGTTCTCCTTTTTGTTCTTTTTCCTCTTGTTCGTTTTGTTCTTCTTGTTCTTCTGCTTATTTTTCTGCTTCGCTTTTTTCCGCTTGTTCCTCTCCTCCTTTCTTTTCTTCTGTTCTTCTTTCTTCGTTCTTCTCATTTTGCGCATGCGATGAGTCTGTACGCTACAGGCAGCCTGTGCCCTCTGTGTTTTGCGTAATATTCCCTCAATTTTCCTTTTTTCTGTTTTTTTATTTGCAGGTGTTGGTAGCCCAAGAGCGAATGGCGTCGAACTTCGTTTACGTCTTTAAGAAGGCTCAGCCGTCAAAATTCTCCTGGGTAGCAGAAGTATGTTGCAATTGAAACTTCCCTTTGTGCATGCGTCCATTTGCATGCACCCACTTGCATCCATTTGCATGCATCTACGTGCATGTATCTACTTGCCTGGATCCACTTGCATGCATCCACTTGCATGCATCTACTTGCCTGTATCCACTTTCATGCATTCAATTGCAAGCAGTCAACTTGCTTGCCAGCTACTACTGCACGCATGCATTGTCCTGCGTGCATGCACTTGCACGCATGCCTGCACGAGCAGCTGCTTGTTTGGGGCTTGCTTTTGTATCTGTTTTATGGGTATTTGCTTATTTTGCGTTATGAAATGAGAGCTTTTAAGCTGTGTGCCACTACTCTCTTGTTTTGGTTTTTCGTTTGTTTCTTTGCTGTCGCGGAGGTTCTCCGTCTGTTAGTTTGTGGGTGTACTTGTTGCTGTTTGCTTGTCTCTCTTGAATCATTTTGTTAATGAATTTACGTATTTTCCCCCAATTAGTTGTAAACTCTCCTCGCCGCTTGGAATGTACGTACACGTCGTTTACTGCAGGTGAGGAGTCAGATGCAGGGGAATCAGGCGACGAGTGGCTTTGCAATAAAAAAGAGAACAATGACAGGAGAAACAGGAAGGGGAAAGGGGGCGGGCCAGTTGGTCGCTGCACTCCCGTACATTCGCACAGATATACCCATTGCAATTCTATTCAGAGCGCTGGGGTGAGGCAGATGTCCATAGTGATCAGCCGTTGGTACTGCTTTTGTTGGTGTTGTTGCTGCTGGTGTTGTTTTTGGTTCTGCTGTTGGTGCTACAGTTGCTGCTGGTGTTGGTGCTGTTTCTGCTGCTGCCGTCGGCGGTGGTTGTGGGGCTGCTGGTGCTGGTGCAGCACTTCGCCGTGAATTTCTCACTTTTGTTTGTCTTCGGGCTTTCTATGAATTGCTGGCTTTGCCTTTCTATTTATGTATTCTTAAAATCTGATGGTTGAGCTGGTGCTCTGCATGCGGTGTCTATTACGAAATGATTTCGCATTGTATGCATGTTAGGTTTTTTTCATGATATTCTTCTCTTTCTCGTTTGCCCATCTACAGTATCCTTTTTATATTGATTTATTAATATTTTAACATTTTAATATCTTAATTCTTTTGTTTTTTGTTCGTTTGTTGCAGCTGTGTGAGCGACTTGGACATATTATTGCGGGTTGCGTACGACACACGGGACGAGCAGTTGTGTGCCTTATTGAAGCCTTCTTTGGAAGAAGGATTTGAATTCCATAGTCAGGAGGCGTGTTTAGATTATATAGGAAAGCGTGGTCCTACAGTGGGTGCGCAGCGAGAGAGCCGCTTGCAATATGCACGGGAGTTATTACGAAAAGAAGTGCTGCCCCATGTTGGTACGGAGGCGGGTTGCGAAGGAAAGAAAGCGTATTTCGTTGGTTATATGGTTCATCGTTTGTTACTTGCGGAGTTGGGGAGAATCAACCAAGATGATCGCGACCACTTTGGGAAGAAAAGGCTCGATTTAAGCGGCCCTTTAATGGCTGCTTCTTTCGGTTCATTATTCAGAAAACTTGTCAAAGATGTCACGCGCATCTTGCAACGCCAAATAGATCATGGAAAAACTTTCGATGTAGCGGGTGCTGTAAGAAGCGCTAGCCCTATTACACAGGGCCTTCAGTATCAACTTGCTACAGGTAACTGGGGTCGCGATAGAGAAGGAAAAGTTGTGCGGACCGGGGTATCTCAGGTGTTGAATCGTCTAACGTTCTCTTCTGCTCTCTCGCACTTACGCCGACTCAATACGCCTCTAGGAAGAGAAGGAAAGATGGCGAAACCCAGACAACTCCATAATACGCACTGGGGAATGATCTGCCCTGCAGAGACACCCGAAGGCCAGGCAGTGGGACTTGTGAAAAATTTGGCTCTGATGGCTAAAATATCTGTCGGAGCGCCAACGAAAAACATCAGAGATTTCCTTGAAGTCAGCCCAATGCCTATGTTGAAATAATGCGTTTTCCTTCTTTTTCTCGTACTAAGTTTCTTCTTTCTGTTGCTGCTTGTGTTTATTTTTGGGGGGATGCGATCGGGGTGGGAATGTACCTTTATACTCACATTCTCCAGTCTTCTACGATTGTTCAATCAGCTAAGTGCATGTATATAATATATTATGCGTATATTTATATGTATACTTACATGTAGATTTATGCACATACGTACATGTATATATGTGTATGTATTAATGCATGATATGCATATACGTGCATGCTTGCATGTATATATATATATATGCATTTATATTCATATGTACGTAAATATTGTCTTGGTGTCTGTAGTATGGAGGAGCACTGTCATTTTCTACGATGATATTTGCATTGAATTCGTTCGTTCGCTGATGGTGTGTTTCGTGCATCGTTTGTTGGTATTCCTTATTCCTTTATTGAGTCGTTTGCGCACCATACGCACACGAATTTTAACCTCTTGCTGCGCTGCTGCATGCGCCTTCTGGTGCAGGACTGGGGATTAGATGGGTTGGATGAGATCTCTCCTGAGAGCATTAAAGACAGATGCAAAGTGTTTATAAATGGGGATTGGGCCGGCTGCTTCGATGAAGCAGAAACCTTGTGCAACACTTTAAAAGAAATCCGAAGGAAAGGACACATCCGAAACGATACCTCCATCGTTAGAGACATCATCAATCGTGTACGTGTTTCGGGTTTACGGTTTAGGGTTTAGGGTTTCATGTCAAGCCTTTCCGTGTACACGCTTTCTGTATATATGTTGTATGTAGTTTAAAAGGAATGTAATGTAGATAATCCTGTATAACTATATATATGTATATGTATATTTGTATGTATAAATTGGCGTCTGTTGCTTGTCGCTTGATCTGCAGGAGGTGAAGATATTTACGGATGCAGGTCGGGCCATGAGGCCTCTCTACGTCGTTGACAGTGTGAGCTGCAATTTGTTTATTACATCTTTAATATATATATATATATTTGTGCTTAGCGTATGTAGTTACTGTAGGATTATTCTATTATTACTATACATGGTATGTGCGTATTTAGATAGGCCGTGGGGCATTAGGTTTTCGGTGCGCACGTTTGGCGTTGCTTTTGTCTGAATAATCTAAATAAGTAAACGAACTAATTAACCATTTAATTAAATGGAGAAATACACAAATAGTAATTGTCTTCTTCGGGGAAATAACAATAAATTAAGTCATTTATACATGCATTTTATTGCTCATTCCTTCGTATACATCGCCAGAGCCAAAGTTGATGTTACCGCGGAATTTGTTGTTTTAATCTGCTGTTTGTTTGTGTAGAAGTAATGCTTTATGCTTTGTGTATGGTTGCGCATAAATTTATCATTATTATGTTTTAGTGATTTACATTGGATTTACGTGTTCCCTTTTGTGTATTTGAACGGCATTTGCGGGTATTTGTTCATGCGTTCAAGTGCGTGAATTTCTCTCTGTTGCTTTTCTGTTTATTCGTCCTTTCCAGGAGACAGGGGAGCTGCGAATAAGAAAAGGAGATGTTGATAAAGTGCGACTAATGGCGGGAACGTCAGAAAAAGGAGCAGGTTGGAACCACCTGATGGCCAGCGGTGTTATTGAATATATTGATTGCGAGGAAGAAGAAACATCCATGGTGGCGATGTTCCACAAGGATCTGGTTGAGAAGGGAAAGTAAGAAAGATCCTATCTTGCATGCAAGAAGAGGATTTATATGTTATTGAATAGTAGTACTAATTATAAATATTTATTCATTTGAAGTGAATGAAGTTGTATGTATTCAACCTACAGGTTATGATCATTTCATCATCGCCTCAGTTAAATCTGGCTTGCGTCTTCTTGTACTTATAATGGAGTTGTTTTAGTAACTATATCGTGTAATTCGGTATGTTCTGCGTCGTCTTCTGAACATATTTGTCCTTAATCCGATGTTCGTTAATTGCACTTCCTCGAAGGCAAATGTGTAGAGAAACGCCGTTGGCTTTAAAACGGTGCATTTCGTGCATCTTCGTCTATACATGGATGCCTCGGCTTGTTTTTATGTGCTCTCTTTGTTTTACTTGGATTTATACGCAAGCCTTTATGACGGGTTAAGGGTTGTTTCTTGCTTTCAATCTTTGTTTATCTTCCCTTTCTTGACATTCTGTTTCTAAACATTTAGAAAGATGGACGCCAATCCTGCCTTTGCTTGCATAGCAAAATCGAATTTCATCTGGCTGTGTTTGTGTGTGTGTCGGTGTCTTAGTCTGTTCCTCCTGTTGATTTTGTTTCTGTCCATCATTTTTCTCTTCTCTGTGTTTGCTTGTGTTTCACTCCGTGCCCATTTTTATTCCGTTTTGCTATATATTTTTTTCTTCTTTTTATTTCAGGACCATCCCTTACACGCACTGCGAGATTCACCCTTCTCTGATATTGGGTGTCTGCGCATCTATAATTCCATTTCCAGACCACAATCAGTCTCCCCGTAATGTTTATCAAAGTGCAATGGGCAAGCAGGCGATGGGGGTGTATACAACGAATTTCAACTTGCGTCTAGACACCCTAGCGCATTTGTTGTACTATCCACAAAAGCCTCTTGTGTGTACACGTGCGATGGAACACCTCAAGTTTCGCGAATTGCCTGCTGGCATCAACACGATCGTCGCTATTTTATGTTACTCTGGGTATAATCAAGAGGATTCCTTGATTATGAACCGCAACAGCATCGACAGGGGCCTCTTCAGAAGCCTCTTCTGCCGCACCTACTGCGCAGAAGAAAAACAGCAAGGCTCTCTTGTGGTTGAGGGCTTCGAACAGCCAAACCCAGAAACAACCTCCGGAATGAAAAGAGGCGACTACTCCAAACTCGATACAGATGGACTTGTTGAACCGGGGTCCAGAGTGCTAGGAGATGATGTCATCGTTGGGAAAGTGCGTCAACGCTGAAGTTCAAAACCTTCCCTTTGTTCTCTAGCTGAGGAGATAAGCCGTATACTTCAAACATATTTACACATATTGCATATATATGCATGTATTTATTTGTTTCTATATAGATAGGTATATGCGTATAAATGCATGTGGGTATAAACATGCATGAGATTACAGGAATATGGTTAAATGTGCCCTATAAAGCAAATCATGTTTACACATTCATACACATATGTACACAATGCATACATATACATATATATATACACAAATATCTGTCCATGTATAACCCTATTCACAGAAATATTATATATATATATATACATATGATCTTAGTCAGATTTTGCAAACATATTGTGCGCCATACGAAGCATATCCTAGCGTGTATGCCATGATACTTTGAGGATATAATAAACGTAGGACAGATATCTATTTATTTGTGGTTAATTCACTTGGAGTATCTTGCCAGTAAGTATATGTAATATATAATGAATATAAACTGCTTATTTATTTTGTTGCTTCTCTTTCCTGCAGACTTCACCGAATTTCGATGACAACGACCCGCTGGCTCCTCCTGGGGCTGAGGCATATTTGTCTAAGACGAAGAAGGACTGCTCTCTGTGTTTACGATCATCTGAGAGCGGTGTGTGTTTGTTTGATTGTTTAATTGCATTTGGAGCACATTTGTGTTAGCTGGCGGTATTTGTATTGTTGTGCTGTGCTACGCTGAGGAGAGACGTACTGTCTCTCAGTGTACCCATATATTGTATACATATCCTAAATGTTTATGGCTTTTGCGTATTAAAGTGCATTATCTTTAAAATTTGTCGTGTTTATGTGAATTGAATGTGTGGTATGGATATACTATTATATGTAACATACTGCAAGACACGATATAGTCAAGCATATAGCATACAGTACAAACATATCAACATACATCTATGCATATATGCATATATTTGATATATTTTATAAAGTGTATGTATATTTTGTGGAATACAAATGCACTGTGATTGGGTTTGCTTCCCACGTGAGCTGGTGTATGCTTCATGAAGATTTTCCTCAATCTTCGTGTTGTTTTCCCTACAAACGATTTGTCACTCTGTCTTTTATATCTCTTTTAGTAACAGGCTCCTCTCTCGTGTAGTGGCTTTTGTTTCCTGGCTTTGTTCGCCACTTTATGCATTTCCGTTTCTTGCTTCTGTTGTTTTCCTTTTGATACGCACTTGTGCATGCATGAATGCATGCATACGTGCATGCTTGCGTGCATGCTTGCATACGGATGCCCCTGCATGCAGTCACTAGTTAGCAGCATCAGCTTAGCTTTTAAGAGTAGTAGCTATTATTGGTAGTATTGTTACTTGCCTTGTTTTTTTCGCATTAGTATTGTTGTTACTCATTTCATTTTTCCGTTATCCGTATTAATGGTCTTATTGTTATTGTGTCATTCGTCCTAAGTATTGTGATTGTTGTTGGCTTTTATTGTTATCTCCCCAGTGGTTACGTTTTGTATGGCTTTTATTCTTGTTATTTCTTTATTTTTGCTTTTTATGTGCAGGAGTTGTAGATACGGTGATGTTGAGCGTGAACTCTAAAGGGTCTCGTTTTGTAAAGGTCAAAGTTCGCAGTGTACGTATACCGCAAACGGGAGATAAATTTGCAAGTCGACACGGACAAAAAGGAACAATTGGCATCACTTACCGCCAAGAAGATATGCCTTTTACCGAGGTATTACTGTCTGTGGGCATATCGATGTATATGTATTATCTGTGCATATATACTGTGTATATGCATAGTATTTATAGTATATATATACGCATTTACGCATTTGTGTATAATATAAAATCTACAGTGTATCAAGCAACTGGCATTACGTACCTCAAGGAAGATATGCCTTTTACCGGGGGACGCTGGATACTATTCAAGTATCCAGCGTCCCCCGGTATATATATATAT
>NW_013549733.1:0-19902 GCF_000499425.1 Eimeria acervulina
AAATACATAAATAAATTCAATTCAATAAATAAATTGAATACATAAATAAATTAATTAATAAGTTAAATAAGTAAATAAATAAATTAATAAATAATTGATTAATCAAACAATTAAATGTATAATTAAATAAGTTAATAAATAAATAAATTTAATCTTTAAATAAATACTTAAATTGAATAAATAAATAAATAAATAAATAAAATAAATTATTAATTAATAGATATAAATAAATAAAATTTAAACAGATAATACAATCAACCACACTCAATCGAATAAGACAGAACAATTAAATAAACAAATACTAAATAAAATATAATATATATTATATAATATAATATATATATCATATATTATATATATAAACATAAAAATGCTGCATTTCTTTCGTGCAGTTTCAGCAAAGTATGTACGGCATACGAAAAGATTTTATCTGCTGGACATCCCCCTCAAGTCTTGATAGAGAAAACCAAAGGGTATGCTGCTGTTGCTGCTGCTGCTGTTGCTGCTGCTGCTGCTGCTGATGATGATGATGCTACTGCTGCTGCTGCTCCAGCTGCTGCTGCTGCTGCTGCTCCAGCTGCTGCTGCTGCTGCTGCTGATGTTGCTGCTGCTGTTGCTCCAGTTGCTGCTGTTGCTCCAGTTGCTGCTGTTGCTGCTGCTGCACTTGCTGCTGCTGCTGCTGATGTTACTGCTGCTGCTGCTGCTGATGTTACTGCTGCTGCTGCTGCTGATGATGCTGCATGGGTTCATTTTGCTTCTGCTTGGGCTGTTGCTGTTTGTTGCCTGATAAACCCTATTCCTAAAACCCTAACCCTAAACCCTAAACCCTAAACCCTAATTGTAAACCCTAATTCTTTGTTTTCTTTTCTAGGGTTTGCGCCATCTGCTAAAATGTCTGTTGGCTCTACCATTCGAGCTGAACAAGAAAGCAAATCTTTGCCTACAGGTAGGGCTTAGGGTTTAGGGTTTAGGGTTTAGGGTTTAGGGTTTAGGGTTTGTCTCATGGAAAGAAGCACCGTTTTTCGTTAATAGATTTGTTGGTTTGTTTATTTAATTATTTTTTTATTTGCTGTTCAGCCCTCTGTTTTATTTATTTATAGCTTGCTGCTTGTTTCTTTGCTATTAATTAATTAATTAATTAATTTTAATTAATTTTTGTTTAGTTTCCGTGCTGCATGCGCGTCTGCACGCTATGCATTCATAATGTGGCCTAAACCCTAAACCCTAAACCCTAAACCGTAACCCCTACCCCTTACCCCCTAAACCCTAAACCCTATTCCCTAAACGGTAAACCCTAAACCTTAATTTGTAGCCCCTAACCCTTACCCCTAAACCCTAAACCCTAAACCCTAAACCCTAATTGCGGTTTGGTTGTTCAGATTGGATGGTCGGTGCAGTTGTCTGTCTGCCCTTCAAATGCATTTATTAAAATTCATCTCGACGGAGGTTTTGCTGCGGATATAAACAACGGACGAAAAATTACTGCAATTTATTTTCCTAACGACCCCAAGTGGCAGGTCAGCCCTCTCCCTGTAGCTAGCTAGCCAAGCTCATTCCTAGCTAGCCAAGCTCATTCCTAGCTAGCCAAGCTCATTCCTAGCTAACCAACCTGATTGGTAGCTAGCTGAGGTGTATGGTAGCTAGCCAAGCTGCTTGCTAGCTAGCCAAGCTCATTCCTAGCTAGCCAAGCTGCTTCTAGCTGAGCTGATTGATAGCTAGCTGAGGTGTATGGTAGCTAGCCAAGCTCATTCCTAGCTAGCCAAGCTGATTCCTAGCTAGCCAAGCTCATTCCTAGCTATCCAAGCTGCTTCTAGCTGAGCTGATTGCTAGCTAGCCAAGCTGCTTCTAGCTGAGCTGATTGCTAGCTAGCTGAGGTGTATGGTAGCTAGCCAAGCTGCTTGCTAGCTAGCCAAGCTGATTGCTAGCTAGCTGAGGTGTATGGTAGCTAGCTGGGGTGTACAATAGCTAGCTGGTGTGTATAATAGCTAGCTGAGGTGTATAATAGCTAGCTGGGGTGTATAGTGGCTAGCTGGGTGTATTGTAGCTAGCTGCGGTGTACTATATAACTAGTTGGGTTTGCGTTTAGCTAGCTAGCTGTGTATAGCTAGCTGCGCTGTGTACCGCTCTGCATAGCTAGCCAGCTGTATAGCTAGCTATTTGTATTGTATGGCTAGCTGTATAGCTAGCTAGCTGTACTGTATAGCTAGCTACGTTGTATGGGTAGCTGTGCTGCACAGGAGGAGGATGGAGGAGAGCTTTGGGTGTATCGAAGACGGAAGCAGCAGCAGCAGCAGCAAAACCCTAATTGTGTTGCTGTTGATTCAAATGAAGAAGCAATAAAGAAAATAAAACCCTCAGGAGACACTTTGGTGTTGTTACGGTGCGTCTCTCATTTATTTATTTATTTATTTATTATTTGTTTATTTATTCGTTTGTTTATTATTTGGGTTTAGGGTTTATTATTGTTATTATTACTGTATGTTTATTTATTTGTTTGTTTGTTTGTTTGTTTGTTTGTTTGTTTGCTTGCTATTTCTCTATTCATTTATTTATTTGTTTTCTCTTCATTTATTTATTTATTTATTTATCTATTTGTTGATTTATTTGTTTTATTTATTTGTTTTGTTTGTTTGGTCTCTGTCTCCGTCTGTTTCTTTCTGTCTCTTCTTTTATCTATTTAAAATAAAATTTTAATTATTTGCTGTCCCCTCTGTCTCCTTTTATCTTTTTGTTTTATTTTGTTTATTTTATTATTTGTTCGTCTCTCTCCTTGCATTTCCTTCTGTCTCTTCTAGGGTGTATATGCATTTCTTGCTTTTTATTAATTTTTTTTGCTCTCTCTCTGTATGTATAAATATATAAATATATATATATATATATGTTTAATATAAATATATTAAAGTTTGTTTATATTAAATTCTTTTTAATTGTTTCGTTTAAATGCGTTTGCTGCTCTGTCTCTTTTCATTGGGGTGTACATACACCTCAAAATGCAGCAGCCGAGAGACCCCCTACGAGTTTAAACAAAATAAAAAAAAATTTTTTTCTGTTTCTTTTTATATGACGGGACCCGCAGGGCCTGGAGACAATTGATAAACAGTAAACCCTAAGCCCTAAACCCTAAACCCTCATCATAAACCCTAAACCCTAAACCCTTATCATAAACCCTAAACCCTAAACCCTCATCGTTAAAACCCTAAACCCTAAACCCTCATCATAAGCCCTAAATCCTAAACCCTCATCGTTAAAACCCTAAACCCTCATCATTAAAACCCTAAGCCCTAAACCCTCATGATAAACCCTAAACCCTAAACCGTCGTTTTAAATCCTATATACCCTAAACCCTCATCATAAACCCTAAACCCTAAATACTAAACCGTCATTAGAAAGCCTATATACCCTAAAACCTCATCATAAACCCTAAACCCTAAACCCTAATTTGCACACAGATAACAAATCCAAAACCCGCATTTACAAAAGCAGCAAAGGGAACATTGTGCGTCTTTTGCTGCTGCAGCAGGCGCTCCAGCAGCAGCAGGAGCAGCAGCAGCAGCACCGGCTACAGCAGCAGCAGCTGCTGCAGCTGCCATTAGGGCGTTTTGCTGCAGCAGCAGCTGCAGCAGCAGCAGCAAAACGCACAGCAGCAACAGAAGCTGCCGATTTTGTGCGTGTGGAGATGGCGGCTGCTGTTGCTGCAACAGCAAACCTCTATTTCTCCTCCCCACCTCAACTTCAGCTAGCTAGTTAGCTAGCTAGCTAGCTAGCTAGCTAGCTAGCTAGCTAGCTTACTTGCTTGTGTGCTGATCTGGCAACCATGCGTTTGCATTAGCAGCTGCCGTAGCCAGCTAGCCAGATAGGTAGCTAGATAGATAACTAGCTAGCCGTATAGCTGGCTGGCTAGCTAGCTAACTAGCCAGATATGTAGATAGATAGCTAGCTAGCTAGGTAGATAGCTATCTAGCCAGATGGCTAGCTACCCAGATAGATAACTAGGAGCCCAGCTATCTGGCTGGCTAGCTACCCTAGGTAGGCATATACGCCTAGCTAGCTGTTTAGCTAGCTGTTTGGCTAGTTGCCTAGCTAGCCGCTCAGCTAGCTATTTAGCTAGCTGTTAAAGGAAATGGCTAGCTGGCGTTTTGCGGCGCTGCGCTGAACACCAGAGGCATCTGTTGTTGCCATGGCTAGCTAGCTAGCTAGCTATCTGGATTGCACCAGCTAGCTAGCTAGCTAGCTACAACAGCTCGCTAGCTAGCTATCGAACTGCCTAGAAATTCGATAGCTGGGCGTGCAGAATGTAGACCGTGAATAAGAAGCATGGCTAGTAGCCTGGCTAGCTACCCAGCTAGCTAGCTAGCTAGTTATGACAGCTAGCTAGCTAGCTAGTCGTTCAATCCTCGTCCGTGGGGCTGTCGTCGTCTTGGCTGTCAGCTTCCTCTTCAGTGTCTTCACTGCCGCTGTCTTCATCATCATCACTCTCTTCATCTTCTTCGCTGTCTCGCTCGCTACTTAGCTGGCTAGCTAGCTGGCTAGCTAGCTGGCTAGCTGGGAGGGGGATGTTTTCTTCACTCTGAAGAAAATGATACAGTTCCTGAGCGTTTAAAACGCTGCAGCAAATCCCCATGCCTTTCAAACCCTCAGCAACAGCAGCAGCCTGCAGCAAACAAACATGCAGACAAAAAAATAGGGTTTAGAAGTAAAGAAGGGGGTATATGAGGGTTTAGCAAGGCTTTGAACCATCAGACTTCACAAAGAAGGATTAGCACTGTTTAGGGTTTACAATGAGGGTTTAGGATGGTTTAGGGTTTACGATGAGGGTTTAGGGTTTACAATGAGGGTTTAGGAGGGTTTAGGGTTTACGATGAGGGTTTAGGGTTTACAATGAGGGTTTAGGAGAGTTCAGGGCGTTTAAGGGGGGGAGGGATGAAAGAGGTTTAGGGTTTATTAGGGTTTAAAGTGTATTAGGATTTAGGGTTTGTTCGCGTTTTAGGGTTTGTGAGGGTTTAGGGTTTGTTCGGGTTTAGGGTTTGCTCGGGTTTAGGGTTTGCTCGGGTTTAGGGTTTGTGAGGGTTTAGGGTTTGCTTACTTTGCTTTTGTTGGTGACAACGCAGAGTGTGCTGCGCGTTTGCGAGGGTTTAGGGTTTAGGGTTTGTGGGTTAAATGCTTCAACAAGCCGCTTCATATACACCTGACAAACCCTCTGTATTTCTGCTGTTTCTACTTCTTCAATATCTTTAAGCAGTCTGCGATTATTATCAAAAGATAAACCTCTTAATAAAGATAAAAGCGTCTCGCAAGATACATCTACAGGGGTTTCCTCCCTCCTGAACCACAAAATAAGGGTTTAGGGTTTAGGGTTTAGGGTTTAGAGCGAGCACACGCTAAACCTCCACACTAGACATACCCTACTAACCCCAAACCCTCATAAACACGAAACCATTATAAACCCTCACAAACCCTAAACCCTCACAAAACCTAACAAAATCAAACCCTAACAAACCCTAAACCCTAGCAAATACACAACCCTAACAAACTCTAAACCCTAGCAACCCCTAAACCCTCACATGCTCTAAACCCCTACACCCCCTATCCCCTAACAAAATGCAAACCCCAAACCCTAAACCCTAAACCCTAAACCCAAAACCCCAAACCTCAAACCCCAAACCCTAAACCCTAAACCCTAAACCCTAAACCCTAAACCCTAAACCCTCACCCGACGAGTGCGCATATAAGAGAACATTTTGCAGCTTTAATTTCGTCTTCTGTTAGTTTGGCCTCCCCAGAAGCAAAAGGCCGAAATGCATTTAAAGACGCCTCCAATGCCTTCATACAAACCCTAAACCCTAAACCCTAAGCCCTAAACCCTAAACCCTAAACCCTAAACCCTGAGCAACCCGGGGCTACAAACACAAAACTCTACATTCTAAACCCTAAGCGCTAAACACCACTTGATACTACTGCAGAAATCGGTGCCGCATTGCTAAACCCTAAACCCTAAACCATCACAAACCCCTACAAAACCTAAAC
This sequence comes from Eimeria acervulina, assembly GCF_000499425.1. Taxonomy (NCBI): domain Eukaryota; phylum Apicomplexa; class Conoidasida; order Eucoccidiorida; family Eimeriidae; genus Eimeria; species Eimeria acervulina. The sequence goes on from NW_013549733.1 coordinate 6,025, forward strand.
CCTAAACCCTAAACCCTCAACTCCGAACCTACACTGTCACAAACCTCAAGCTCTGAATTACAATCCTTTGCAAACTCCACCCCCCAACCCTAACAACTAAACCCTAAACCCTCACAAACCCTCACAAACCCTCACAAACCCTAAACCCTAAACCCTCACCCCGACGGGGTCTGTAGCAGGAGAGATCCTCAGCGTTAGTAAACCCGCATCAGCATTATAAGACAAATCGCAGCCATATGCAAGCCCTCCTCCTCGTACAACTCGAAACAACAACCCTAAACCACAAACCCTAAACCCTAAACCCTAAACCCTAGGCGACGATTCGCCCATGACGCCTCAAACCCTAACCGCAAAGAACCAACGACATAATCGCTAAATCCCAGCAAACAAACACTAAACCCTAAACCCTAAACCCTAAACCCTAAATGCGTGTATATGTTCCGTTCTGTGTTGCGGGGGTTCAGGGTTTATGAAGATGAGGGTTTAGGGTTTAGGGGCATTGCTCAGACAGATTGGATGAGGGTTTAGGGTTTTACTAGGGTTCCTACGGTCTAGGGTTTAGGGCTAGAGCTAGGTTAGAAGGGTTTAGGGTTTAGGGTTTTTCAAGAGTTTAGAAACCTAGGGTTTAGTATTTAGGGTTTAGGGTTTATACAAAAGGGTATACTTGAGTTAGGGGTTTAGCGCTTAGGGTTTTTTAATGAGGGTTTTCTAGGGTTTAGGGTTTTCTAGGGTTTAGGGTTTAGGGCTTTCTAGGGTTTAGGGTTTTCTACAGTTTAGCGTTTAAGGTTTTCTAGGGTTTAGTGTTTAGAATTTAGGGTTTAGGGCGTAGAATTTAGGGTTTTCAAGGGTTTAGTGTTTTCTAGGGTTTAGTGTTTTCTAGGGTTTAGGGTTTAGGGTTTAGGGTTTGGCCGACCTTCCATCATTGAAAAGCATTCACATACAATGAGAAGAGACGAGAAAATTTTATTTGTTTTGTTATATCCAGCTGGAGCCTCAACAGCTGCTCTTAAATAAGAAGCAGTGCTGCTGCTTAAGCCCACAACAACACGTGCATCTGCTGCTGCTGCTGCTGCTGCTGCTGCTGTTGCTGTTGCTGCTGCTGGTGTGGCTGGAGCAGCACCTGCATCAGCAGCAGGAAGGGCCTTGCCGTTCTTGCTGCAGCTGCTGCTGCTGCTGCTGCTGCTGTTTGCTGCATTTACCTTGTCTTCTGCTGAGAGACCTATATCCAGGAGGGTATTAAGAGTTTGCTGCTGCTGCTGCTGCTGCTGCTGCTGCTGCTGCTGCTGCTGCTGCTGTTGCTTATCAATAAATAAACAACTTTGTATATCTTCCTTCCAGGTCTGTGGCAGCTTTGCTGCTGCAGCACCAACATGCAGCAGCATGCGTTGATGGTTGAAGAGCTGCCTATACACCTCAGCAATAGGTTTAACTGCAGGCTCAAACTTTTCGTTATTCTCCTTTGCTGCTGCTGCTGCTGCTACTGCTGCTGTTGCTGCTGCAGTGCTGTTGCTGCTGCTTCCCCAGCCTGCAATGCGGCATGTGCTGCTGCTCCGAAACCAAAGAGACATCTCTAGCTGCTGCAGCAAGAAGTAGGGTTTATGCTTTAATTTTTGTAGCTGTTTCTTTTGTTTTTTGAGCTGTACAGACAGCCTGTCATCTGAGAAACAAACCTTATACATGAATATATGCAGCAGCAGCAGCACCTCTTTATAAAAGCTAATAGGAGCAGTAAAATGAAGAGACACAATATTATATAAACCCCCGAGATGTAGATTCCAGCTGCTGCTGCTGCTGAACCCTACTCCTACGTTGTTATGCGTTGTATACTGCAGCAGCAACTTAGACACAACAGAGTGAGGCAGCCGCACTGCTGCTGAGTCTCCTGCTGCTGCTGCCCCTGCAGCCGGTGTTGGTGCTGCTGCTGGTTGTTGTTGCTCTTCTTCTGCTGCAGCAGCAGCAGCAGCAGCAATTCCTTTTTGAATAGTCTCTTCATCTATATTGAGAAGTTTAGCTTGCTGCGCAGACACTTGAACATCGCTCTCTCTCAGCAGCAGCAGCATCAGCAGCATTTGCTGCTTCTGCTGCTCAGTCCAATCCTTAGGAATCCTAATAATTAAATGAAGAGACACAAACTCAGAAGGAATGTCATTAAGAATCAGCAGCAAACCATTGCAGCCTTCGAGCGATCTTGCTGCTGCTGCTGCTGCTGCTGCTGCTGCTGCAGCTGCTGCTGTGTCTCCTGCTGCTTTGCCTGCGGCAGCAGCAGAACCATCATCATCAGCATCATTATCAGCAGCAGCAGCAGCATCAGCATCAGCAGCAAGAGAGAAGTTTGCTGCTACATTTGTTTTAATAAGCTGCACATGCGATACACTCGCATAGTTTATGCTTGACAGAGCTGCTTCAGGGAAGGGCAGGCTTTGCTGCTGCTTAACAGCAGCAACATGCTGCTCCAGCAGCTTCAGTTTGCTGCTACCAACGTGCTGTTGGATTGCTGCTGCTGCTGCTGCATCTGCTGCAGCGTACTGCTGCTGCAACCGACGTGAAGGCCAGCAGCAAACTATAGCAGCAGGAGCATCAACAAGGTGCTGCTGCAGCTGCTGCACCCAAGCAGCAGCAGGAAGTTGCAGCAAATCTGCTGCTATAGACCACTGGTCACACAGCAGCAGCAAATCTTTCGTGCTGCTACCATACAAAAAATACTCAATTATCAACTCTAATACTGCAGCAAACAAAAACAAATAAACAACAAATAAATAAATAATTAAATATATTAAATATATTAAATAAATTAAATCAACAAAAACAAATAAAGTATATAAAATCAACAAAAAATAAATATAAACAAATCAAATAAAATATTTTTTTGTTAAATAAAACAAACAAACAAAACGAAGAAAATAATATATCTGTATAATACATTTTATTAATATAATAATAATAATAATATACAATTAAAAACATAATTTAAACAAATAAATAAATAAATAAATAAATAAAATAATATAATATACCTGTAGAATGAGGTGAATGCTCTAAAGCATATGCAAATTGCTGCAGGTCTTTCTTAATTAGCTGCTGCACTCTGTTAAGATCGAAGCTATCTGGTGCTGCTGCTGCTGCTGCTATTACTTCTCTTATTTTATTTGCGACAATTAAACCCTGTTGCTCCTGCGCAGCTTCCAGCAAGTCTTCCTCTGCATCCTGCTGCTGCTGCTGCTGCTGCTGCTGCTGCTGCTGTTGCTGCTGCTGTTTCTTCGCGTCCGTTTGCTGCCTCTCCTGCTGCTCTTGCTGCAGTTCTTGCTGCTGCTGCTGCTGCTGCTGCTGCAGCTGCTGAGGTAGAGCAACGCCTGCTGCTTCAAAAAAGAAGCAGGTGCGTTTAAAATTCTCACCACCGCATTTAAGAGAAGAGCATAGAGGATGTGCTGTCTCAATAAGTGCTTGCTGCAGCAAAGATTGACTAGAGTCTGTTAGATATATACAAAGCTTCTCAATTACTTCTCTCTCTTTAAACTGCTCCCACAGAAGACCTCTAAAACCGACTAATACATTACCGCCATCCATACTATCAGCAGGGTATCGAACAATCTTCACATTGCTGCTGCTGCTGCTGCTGTTGCTGCTGCTGCTGCTGCTGCTGCTGCTGCTGCTGCTGATATTAGGAGGAGCGGTGTTAATAGGGGAAGACCAGGGTGAGCCGTAAGCAGAGAAAGGTATATCAAAAGTCGACAGATCTAAAGAATGTGCTGCTGCTGCTGCTGCTGATGCTGCTGCTGTTATTTCTGCTGCAGCAGCAGCAGAACTAAGAGCAGATGATGCAGCAGGAGGAGGAGGAGAAGCAGCAGCAGCTTGAACTTTATCTAGAGCAGAAGCAATATGCTGAAGCAGCAAATCAATAGGAAATAAGCCTGAGACAGTTATAGCAGCATTCTGAAAATTATAAAAGTATCGATGATACTGTCCCACTCTTTTATTATTTGTAGCCTTCAGACAGTGCAGCTTTCCTCCTGTCTCTTGACAGTATCCGCTGTCTTTATTATAAACAAGAGATAGAAAAGCTTCGTTTATATTCGATGAACAAGTACGTTCGCATGACTCCATCTCACTGTACACCACACCTGCATGCGTAAACCCTCATAAACCCTAATCAACCCTTATCATTAACCCTTATTAGTAACCCTAATTAACCCTAATTAGCATTTATAAACCTTTGTAAAGCCTTATCAACCCTTGTAAACCCTTATAAAAACTTATCAACCCTTATATATAAACCCTTAGAAACCCTAATAAACCCTAATAAACCCTAATAAACCCTTATAAACCCTCGTAAACCCTATTAAAAACTTATAAACCCTTATAAACTCTAATAAACACTTAGAAACCCTAATAAAAACTTATAAACCATAATAAACATTTATAAGCCTTCCCAAGCCCTAATAAACCCTCGTAAACCCTAATAAAAACTTTTAAACCTTTATAAAAACTTATAAACCCTAATAAAGCCTAATATAAACTTATAAACCCTTATTAACCCTCATTAACGCAAACCGTCCACAACCCTTATAAACCCTCACACAATGCTTTCTAAACCCTAAACCCTAAACCCTAAACCCTCGAACAAACCCTTGTCTGACCTGCACTGGTCCCATCTGCCTTAAAGTGATGAACTTCTGTTAAGAAAGAATCGTCATTCAAAGTAGGAAGAAATAAATGCTCCAAATAAACTGAGGTGTACATACACCGCAATATTCATAAAAATAATAAGCTGCATATACACCCCAATCTTATTTATTAAACAAGGGGTATATATATATAAATATATATTTATATATATAAATATATATAAATATATATATAAATATATGTTTTGCATTTAATTATTAATAAATAAGCTGCATATACACCCGAATATTATTAGAATAATTAGGTGTATATATACACCAAAATATTAATAATAATGAGGCACATATATACACACAAGACAAACAAACACAAATAAATAAATAATAAATAAATAAATAAATAAATAAATAAATAAATAAATAAATAAATATATCGGGTAAAAGAGTAAAAGCCCTTCATAACCCCCCAAACAAATAAACAAACAAAAAAACAAAAAAAAACAAAGAACAAACAAACAAACAAATTAATTAAATATAAATATAAATATAAATAAATAAATAAAATTAAATAAATAAATATATTTATATATATTTATTTATATATATTTACCGGGTAAAAGAGTAAAGAGACCTTCATAACCCCCAAACATACAAATAAACAAAAACAAAACAAAACAAACAAACAAACAAACAAATCAAACATAAAGATAAATAAAATTAAATAAATATAAATAAATATATTTATATATATCTATTTATTTATCTTTACCGGGTAAAAGAGTAAAGAGACCCTCATAACCTGCTGTTTCGAGTGTATAATTTGTATGATCGGTCGCCGTCCACGCGTTGGTGCCTTGCGACAAACATCGCGCTGCTGCTTTGTCAATAAAACCCTTCACAAACCACAAACCACAAACCCTAAACCCTAAACCCTAAACCCTAAATATCATAAACCCTAAATATCTTAAACCCTAAATATCATAAACCCTAAACAGCACAAACCCTAAACAGCACAAACCCTAAACAGCGCAAACCCTAGACCCTATACATCACGAACCCGAAACCCTAAACCCTAGACATCACAAACCCTAAACCATAGACCGTAAACCCTAAACCGTAAACCCTACAACCTAAACCCTAAACCCTAAACCGTAAACCCTAAACCATATGAACACCAAACCCTCGGGAGACACGAGGGTGTAGGGTTTACAAGGGTTTATAAGAGTTTACAAGGGTTTATAAGGGTTAATAAGGGTTTATGAGGGTCTCCAAGGGTTTACAAGGGTTTACAAGGGTTTATTAGGGTTTATAAGGGTTTATAAGGGTTTATAAGGGTTTATTAGGGTTTATAAGGGTTTATAAGGGTTTACAAGTGTTTATAAGTGTTTATAAGGGTTTATAAGGGTTTACAATGGTTAATAAGGGTTTATAAGGGTTTATAAGGGTTTACAAGGGTTTATTAGGGTTTATTAGGGTTTACCTTATAAGGATAGTTTTTGCTGCCTAAGAAGACAAGGTGCTCAAGAGTATGCGGGAGGCCTTCATTTGTGTGCGTCTCTGTTTTAAAAGTAATATTTAAATTACAAATAGGCGAAGCAACAATGCAAGCAAAAACCCTAATTCCAGTGTACGTACACCTCAGCTCACGGATGCAGCAATTCAATATACTAAAATGCACCTTCACTTCAAATCTATCTAATAAAATCTTTTCTTCATCTTCTTTACAGCATACACCACAAGGGACACTCACCCCTGCACTCTTAAACATTTTATTAGGGTTTATAAGCGCTTATAAGGGTTTAGAAGGGTTTTGAAGGGTTTTGAAGAGTTTATTAGGGTTTAGAAGGGTTTAGAAGGGTTTAGAAGGGTCTATTAGGGTTTATAAGGGTATATGAGGGTTTATAAGGGTTTATAGGGGTTCGTAAGGGTTGATTAGGGTTAGAAGGGTTTATAAGGGTTTGTAAGGGTTTGTAAGGGTGTGTAAGTGTGTGTAAGGGTTTATAAGGGTTTAGAGGGGTTAATAAGGGTTTATAAGGGTTTATAAGGGTATACTAGGGTTTGTAGGGGTGTATTAGGGGTTTTGAAGGGTTTATAAGGGTTTGTAAGGGTTTATAAGGGTTTATAAGGGTTTATAAGGGTTTATTAGGGTTTAGGGTTTAGGGTTTACAGACGAAGGGGACCAGTGCAACATAAATCAAAACGCTGATTAACTCCTAATGAAATTAGGAGTTTACGTTTAGGGTTTAGAAATAAATTTTAGGGTTTAATGTTTAGGGTTTAGAGATTAGGGTTTAGGGTTTAGGGTTTAGGGTTTAGGGTTTAGGGTTTGGGGCCCATAATGGAAGCTATCTGCAATGTACAGCCGGGCTGACTAGATGATGTACGTACACCCGAATGCAGCAGCATTTATTCTTTAACAACTTTGTTTATAATTATTTATTAATTTATAAACACATTTAACTTTATTAAACTTTAAAAATATTTATCTACGTCTTCTCTGTGGGGCCCAACACTCTAAGACTAACAACTGTTGAATTTATATCGAAGGTCTTTCTCTTTATTTCTAGGGTTTAGGGTTTAGGGTTTGCTAGGGTTTAGGGTTTGCTAGGGTTTAGGGTTTGCTAGGGTTTAGGGCTTGCTAGGGTTTAGGGTTTGGCAGGGCTCCGGGTTTAGACTTCGCGAGGTTTTCGGGTTTAGGGCTTGCTAGGGTTTAGGGTTTAGGGTTTGCAAGGGACTAGGGCTTGGGGTTTGCTAGGGACTAGGGTTTAGGGTTTAGGGTTTAGGGTTTAGGGTTTGGGTAGAGCACTGCATCATCAACACATGCATTAGCATTTCGAAAGGGTTTATTCTAAACCCTAAACCCTAATATTGAAATTCAAACCCTAAACCCTAAACCATCAACCCTAAACCCTAAAGACACACTTCTAAACTCCAAACCCTCAACCCTAAGGCCTCAACTCTAAACCCTGAACCCTAAACCCTAAACCCTAAACCCTCATGACTGCCAATCAAACCGCATCTTCACCTGGCGGTGAGATTCCCCCCCACGGGAATAAAACACCAGCTGCTGCTGCTGCTGCTGCTGCTGCTGCTGCTGCTGCTGCTGCTGCTGCTGATCGTGCAGCAGCAGCAGCAGGAGTAGCAGCGGAAACCACAGCAGCAAACCCAGCAGCAGCAGCGGAGCCTGCAGCTGCAGCAGCAGCAGAATCGGCAGCAGCAGCTGCTGCTGATTCTGCTGCTGCTGGCGAATCAGCAGCAGCAGCAGCAACAGCAGCAGCAGCAGCAGAAGAAGCAGAAGAAGATCCTGATGCTGCTGTTGCTGCTTTTCATCAATTGGTGCGCAGCAGAGACGTTGCTGCTGCAGCAGCAAAACTGCAGCAGCCGCAAAACGCATGGCTCGTTAATGCTGCTGATACTCACAGACGGTAAACCCTAAACCCTAAAAACCCTAAACCCTAAACCCTAGGCAGTTTAGGACTATGCAGCAGAGGTTGAAGCGTAGACCTCTCCCTATACCCGAACTCTAAACCCTAAACCCTAAACCCTAGCTGTGGGGTTTTCTGCTCGCAGCACCGCTTTGCATCTCGCCGCCTTCGACGGTTCGCCTGCTGCAGTTGCTGCTGCAGCTGCTGCTGCTGCTGTTGCTGCTGCTTATGTTGCTGCTGCTGTTGCTGCTTGTGTTTTTGCTGCTGCTAGTATTGCTGCTGCTGGTATATCTGGTGCTGTTGTTGCTGCTGTTGTTGTTGCTACTGCTGCAGTTGTTGCTGCTGCTGCAGTTGTTGCTGCTGCTGCAGTTGTTGCTGCTGCTGCAGTTGTTGTTGCTGCTGCTGTTCTTGCTGCTGCTGCTGTGGTTTTGCTGTTTTTATGCTGGTGCTATTTATCCCTCCCTCCACTCCTGCATCTCAAACGAAGGCTTAGGGTTTAGGGTTTAGGGTTTAGGGTTTAGGGTTTAGGGTTTGTTCAGGGTGTAGCGAGATGGTGAAGCTGCTGCTGAGGAGGGGCGCAGCAATTCGAAGGCCCGCAAAAGATAATATGACGGCTTTGCATTTTGCTGCTCAAAAGGGGCATCAACAAGTCCTTGAAATCGTAAACCCTAAACCCTAAACCCTAAACCCTAAACCCTAAGCCCTAAAAGTTTGTCTACTAGGTAAACTCTAATGAAGAACAGGCACGCAGATAGAAAGGAGTGGCGCATTCGTAGGGTTTAGGGTTTAGGGTTTAGGGTTTAGGGTTTGTGGCTGCTTTGTGCGATAGGGTTTAGGGTTAAGGGTTTAGGGTGTATATGCAGCTTCTACTACTACTAAAGGGACATCAGTAGATGCGCGTCTTTCTCTAGAAGGGATTAGGGTTTAGGGTTTAGGGTTTAGGGTTTAGGGTTTGGGGTGTATATGCAGCTTCTTCTTAAAGGGGCATCAGTAGATGCGCGTCTTTCTCGAGGGGGCAGGACAGCTCTGCATTTGGCGTGCAAAGCAAAGCAGTTTGAATCTGCATTAACTCTAATAGAATTCGGTAAACCCTAAACCCTAAACCCTAAACCCTAAACCCTAATCCCTAGGCAGGTTCCCCTTGGAGAGAGAAGCAGACCCGACGTCATTGGTGTTTTGGAGGGTTTAGGGTTTAGGGTTTAGGGTTTAGGGTTTAGGGTTTAGGGTTTACTGCAGGAGTTAAAACGCGAGGGTTTGCAGGTTGCATTCAAATATAGAGGACAACACGCCCAGGGGTTAGTGAGGGTTCAGGGTTTAGGGTTTAGGGTTTAGGGTTTAGGGTTTGTGCTATCAGGAGCTAATATAGAGGCTCAGACAACTCAAGGCGAAACTGTCTTAGACTGGGTCTCCCCGGAAATTGTTGCACTTCTTAAAAAAGCAGCAGCAGCAGCGTTAGATAGAAAGCCAAAAGCTGCTGCTGCAGCAGCAGCAGAAGCAGAGCCTGAAGCAGCAGCAGAGCCTGCAGCAGCAGCAGGAGCAGCAGCAAAACCTGCAGCAGCAGCAGCAGCACAGACAGCGAGGAAGAGGCGGCGGGAGCAGCGAAGCAGCAGACAGGCAGAGCCAGCAGCAACAGCAGCAGCAGAATCTGCAGCAGCAGCAGATGCTGCTGCTGCTTCTGATCCTCCTGCTGCTGATGCTCCTACTGCTGCTGCCCCTGCTGCTGATGCATCAGCAGCAGCAGCAGCAGCAGCAGCAAAGAAACCTAAAGTAGTTTTAACTGTGCTGCAGGAGGAAGCAGAAGAAAGAGATGTATGAACACAAACTTTTGTTTGTCTTATTTATTTAATTTATTTATTTATTTATTTAATTTTATTTATTTATTTATTTATTTAGGAATACTCTTTTCTCTTTAAACCAACAAGAAGCTAGTGCCTAGGGTTTAGGGTTTAGGGTTTAGGGTTTTAGGGTTTTGCGGATTAAATTTGAACTTTGGGTGAATTAAAACCCTAAAGACATAAACCCTAAACCCTCATTATAAAACCCTAAACCCTTATTATAAAAACCCTAAACCCTCATTATAAAACCCTAAACCCTTATTATAAAAACCCTAAACCCTCAATATAAATGAACGCCAAACCCTCCTCCACGTACATAAACCCTAAACCTTCGGTCTAAACCCTAAACCCTAAATGGTTTGTCTAAACCCTAAACCCTCTATCTAAACCCTAATCCCTAGATATAAACCCTAAACCCTTTATCTAAACCCTAAACCCTAGTTCTAAACCCTAAACCGTTCTGTAAGGTTTACGAGGGCAACGAAGGGATAAATGGGAGCTTCTATTGATTTGTCTTTTGGTATAAACAGCAAAAATAATAAAATGTTGAAATTTTGTGTTTTATTTCATTAAAATTTTCAGTGTTTTGAGGTGCGCATACACCGCAAACCACCGGACAGGCGGTTGACAGACCGTAGATAAAAAGCGAAGGAAACCAACAAATGGAGTATATTTTTGTATTTAAATTTTAAATATTCGTTTTTATTATTCAATTTAATTTAAAATAGATCAGAAAATTTCAAGAAATAAAAAAATTATGCCTCCTTCCTCCTCTAATCTGTTGCGCTCCCTGGTGGGTGTTTCACTGGGTCTTTCTGAAGCATTTTGGGGTTTGACTTGATAAAATAATTTATATTATTAATCTTTTATTGTTTAATTCTTTTAAATCTTTGTTTTTTATTCTTTTATCGCTGCTTTTACCCTTTTTTAAACCGCTGCTTCAGGTGTATGCGCAGCTACACTCAACTTCCGGTTACACCATCATCAGTAGCTAAATTCTTTCTTTATTTTTCTGTTTTTTTATTGTAAATTATCTTTTTTATTGAATTATTATTTTAAAATATTATTATTTCATAGCCTCATCACTATGAAGAGCCTCTTCACCTGCACACCGCCTCAACAACTACTCGGGTGTATGTACACCTCAAATCAATGAAAAATAAACATATTAATTCTCCTCAACCTTTAATGTGCGTCGAATCATACACCTGCAGAATCCTCTGGGCATCCGGTACCTCCAAAGAACAACCAGGGGCCCCATTGGGGGCCCCCAAGGGGGCCCCCCTAAAAGCCTCTATTCAAAGCCCTCTAGGGGCCCCTATAGATGGCTCCCTAGAAGCCCCTATGGGGGCCCCTAAGGGGGCCTCCATAGGGGCCCCTACAGAAGGCTCAATGGGGGCCCTTATGGGAGCCCCTACAGAAGGCTCTTCAATAGGGGCCCCTATGGGGGCCCCTATTGAAAGCTCCCTAGGGGCCCCTATTGAAAGCTCCCTAGGGTCCCCTATAGGGGCCCCTAGGAGGGCCCGTAGGGGGCCCCCTATGGGAGCCCCTACAGAAGGCTCTCTGGAAGCCCCTAGGGGGGCCCGTAGGGGGCCCCCTATGGGGGCCCCTACAGAAGACTCTATGGGGGCCCCTAGGGGGCCCCCTAGGGGGGCCCCTACTGAAAGCTTTGTAAGGGCCCCTAGAAGAGGCCTCAGGGGCCCCTCTATGGGGGCCCCTAGGGATGTTTATGAAGGGGTTCAAAGAATGAATGAGAGAAAGATAAAGCGAATGTTTGATGATAATAAGGATAGCGAAGACGACGAAAAAATGTTTGAGGGGTTTGGGGGTTATGAGGGCTTTGAAGAAGAAGCAGAAATAAAAGAAGAGATGCACTCAAGTGCAGCAAAACAGCACTTGCAGCAGCAGCAGCAGCAGCAGCAGCAGCAGCAGAAGCAACAGGAAGGAGAAGCGGCAGCAAGTCTTTCACCGCTGAGTCGTATGAAGCAAACTTTAAATGAAGTAATTGAAAGATTAAAAGAAAGAGATAAAGAATTGCCTGCTGCTGCATATACACCCCAAGTAACACCAACACAAGAAGCAGCAGCAGCAGCAGCAGCAGCAGCAACTGCGGCAGCAACTGCAGCAGCAGCAGCAGAAGGCATATCTAGACCCATTGCAAATCCCCAGCAGCTCTGGGGGCATTTCTATCCCTACCCCTCACAGCAGCAGCAGCAGCAGCAGCAGCAGCAGCAGCAGGTCATGGGGGTAACTGTGCCTTGGATTGCTGTCAGCCCAGTTTGGATGCAGCAGCAGCAGCAGCAGCAGCAGCAGCAACTGCTGCTCGAGCAACTCCAACAGCAGCAGCTGCAGCAGCAACTGCAGCAGCAGCACATGCAGCTGCTGCAGCACTGGCAGCAACAACTGCAACCGCAGCAGCAGCAGCATGAGGGAGGGATTGCACAATGGGAAGCAGCAGCTGAAGCAGCTGCAGTACCAGCAGCAGCAGCAGCAGCAGCAGCAGGTCAAGCTGAAGGGCCTGTTGTGTTTCAGCTTGGAGCTGCTGCACCTGCTGCTGCTGCTGCTGCTGCAGCTGACGCTTCAAGCCTTTATTATGTCTGTACACCGCAGCAAATGCAAGAAAAACAAATAAAACAAGAAGAGAGCAGCAAACGCGCGGGTGCTGCTGCTGCTAGCTGTCGCCTCTTCTCTATACTCACTTCACTGCACTCGAGCAAACAGCGGCAGCAGCAGCAGCAGCAGCAGCAACAGCAGCAACAGCTGCGGCAGCTGCAGCAGCAGCTTCGGCAGCAGCAACAGCAACAGCAGCAGCAACGTCAGCAGCAGCAGCAGCTTGCGCGTGATTTTGCTGCTGCTGCTTCGGAGTATGAAAGCAGCAACAGCGGCAGCAACAGCAGCAGCAGCAGCAGCAGCAGCTTATCTCTACCCTTATCTCCTTATTGTTTAATGAAGAAAAGTCTCAGTACTGTGTCTCTCTGTCAAGCAGCAGCTGCCTATACAGCTCAAACCCCTAAACAGCATTTGCTGCTGCAGCAACTCATCAGTACATTCATCTCCGCTAATGCACTTCAACGGTCTGTTGCTGCTGCTGCTGCTGTCGTTGCTGCTGCTGTCGTTGCTGTTGCTGTTGCTGCTGTGGTTGCTGCTGTTTTTGGTGCTGCTGATGTTGCTGCTAGTGCTGATGTTGCTGTTGCTGCTGCTGGTGCTGCTGTTGCTGCTTCTAAATCTGCTGCTGCTGCTGCTCGAAAATCTTCTAAATCTGCTGCTCCTGTTGCTGCTGCTGCTGCTGCTGCTGCTGCTGCTGCTTCTAATTCTGTTGCTGCTGCTGCTGCTTCTAATTCTGTTGCTGCTGCCGTTGCTTCTAAATGTGCTACTGCATTTAAATCTGCTTATGCTGCTGCTGCTTCTTCTAAACCTAAATGTGTTGCTGTTGCTGTTGCTGCTGCTGCTGCTGCTGCTGCTGCTGCTGCTGCAGCAGGCGAGGTCTGATGTCTTCTGCTGATTTGCAGCAGCAAATTTATTTTTCTCTTGTCACCCGCTGGACTCAAACAAAACAAAAACTGCTGCAAGTAAAATAATTTATTTAATTAATTTAATTAATTAATTTAATTAATTTAATTTGTTTAATTTATTTAATTTGTTTAATTAATTTAATTAATTTGTTTAATTTATTTATTCATTTAATTTATTTAATTTATTTTATTGTTTTGCTCTATTATTTTTAATAATATATATATATTAATTATATGTATATTCTTCTTTGTTCATATATATTAGTATTTATACATTTGTTTATATATTTGTTTGCTCGTCTGTACAATCATATACATATATATATATATATTTGCATCTATACAATATAATATATATATATATATATGTTTATATTATATATATGTTTATATTATATATAATGTTTATATTACATAAATATATATATGTATATATATATATACATATAATATATATATATATATATATATATATATTTATTTT
>NW_013549733.1:20002-22187 GCF_000499425.1 Eimeria acervulina
TATATATATTTATTTTATATAGTTATTTATTAAATTAATTAGTTAATCTATTACTATTTTATTTTGTTTTGACTGTTTGCAGCAGCAGCAGCAGGAGACGCAGACATAAAAAAACGAGCAGCAGCAGCAGCAGAAACAACAAAAACTTCACGCGATTAACACAAATACATGCTGCTGCTGCTGCAGCAAGATCTGCAGCAGCAGCAGCAAAAACTGCTGCAGCAGCAGCTGCTGCAGTATAAACTGCAACAGCTGCAGCAAAAACTGCAGCAGCGGCTGCAGCAGAAACTGCAGCAGAAATAGCAGCAAAAGCAGCAGTAAGCTGCAGCAGCGGCTGCAGCAGAAGCAGCTGCAGCAGCTGCACCTGTAGCCGCAGCACTATAACGAGAGCAGCAGCAGCAGCTGCTGCTGCTGCTGCATTAGCAGGTGCCAGCGCTGCAGCAGCAGCACCACCTGCTGCAGCTGCTGCTGCTGCTGCTGCAGGTGCTGCTGGAGGAGCAGCAGCAGCACATGCATAGGTGTTAATGAAGCTAGTGCTGGTTAATGCTTGAAATGTGTTTGTTGCGTGATTAACAATAATTAAAATATATAATTCAAACCCTCTGCTGCTTCTTCTTTCGTCTAGCTTCTTCTTCTCTGCATGCATCTGCTGCTGCTTCTTCAACTGCAGCACGAGTTGAGTCAGCGCAGGTTGAAAAACAAGAAGAATTTACTATATCCTGAACAAAACACAAGGGTTTAGGGTTTAGGGTTTAGGGTTTAGAGAAAAACAACAATTAACAATCTCCTGAATAAAAAAAACAAGGGTTTAGGGTTTACAAGTGCTTATAGGGGTTTATAAGGGTTTATATATATATATATATATATATATATATAAGGGTTTGTAAGGGTTTACTAGGGTTTATTATGGTTTATAGGGGTTAATTAGGGTTTATTAGGGTTTATTAGGGTTTATTAGAGCTCATTAGGGTTTAGGGTTTAGGGTTTAGGGTTTAGGGTTTACCTGCATGCAGCTGCATTTAACGAGGCATTTGGATGCCATTAAATCTTCAAAAGATTTATAGCCGCATGCAGACAAACATCGGTAGTCTTCTTCATCTGCATCAAACCCTCATAAACCCTAATAAACCCTAATTAACCCTTGTAAACCCTAATAAACCCTAATAAACCCTCATAAACCCTCACAAACCCTCACAAACCCTCATAAACCCTAATAAACCCTTATACATTAAACCCTCATAATCCCTTATGCATCAAACCCAAATAAACCCTAATAAACCCTTATGCATCAAACCCTCATAAACCCTAATAAACCCTAATAAACCCTTGTAAACCCTCATAAACCCTTGTAAACCCTTATAAACCCTTATTAACCTAATCGCTGTTTTGTAATAAACAAACAAATAAACAAATACAGTAATTAAATAAAGTAAAGAAATAAATAAATAAAATTAAAAAATAAATAACTAAATAAACAAACACCTGAAAGCAATGCTGGTAATGACAAACAAATAAAAAATAAATAAATAAAATAAATAAAATAAATAAAAATAAATAATAAATAAATAAATAAATAAATAATAAATAAATAAAACAGATAAAAAAGCAAATAAAGTAATTAAACAAAATACACAAATCAAACCAGTTAACTAAATAAATAAATAAATAAAATAAATTAAACAAAGTAAATAAATTAATTAAATAAATTAAATTAAATTAAATAAATTAATTAAATTAAATAAATTAAATTAAATTAAATTAAATTAAATAAACAAATACCTGAGAGGGATGTAGACTCTGTCGAATTGTCTTCTTCTTGCGGCTCTGCTGCACTTGGGAGGGCCTTCCCGGAGTCTAAGTAAGCTGCATTAAATAAATAAATAAATAAATAAATAAATAAATATATTAATTAATTAATTAATTAGTTAATTAATTAAATTAATTAATTAATTTGGTAGGGGTAGACTAGTAAGGAGAACACACAATTAATCTAAGTATGCTGCATCAAATAAATAAATAAATAAAATAAATAAAATAAATAAGATAAATAAAAAAGTAAATAAAATAAAATAAATAAATAAATAAATATACTAATTATATTATTAAATAGCCTAGTCTCTATATATATGTATATATATATATGTATATATATATATATGTACATATACAAATAAACAATACGCAC
>NW_013549732.1:0-16575 GCF_000499425.1 Eimeria acervulina
CCACCACCGGCAGCCCCTACCATTGCTGCTGCTGCTGCTGCTGCTGCTGCTGCTGCTGCTGCTGCTGCTGTTGCCTCTTATGCTGCTGCCTCCCTGCTGTTCCCACCGCAGCAGCAACAGCGCCACCACCACCGCACCCCAATGATAATTAACAATAATAATAATTAATAATAATAAGAAATAAGAATAGGAAGAATAATTAATAAGTTTAAGAATAAGAATAAAGAATAAAGAATAAATAAAAAGAATAAATCTTCATTAGCCCGCCCAGTCCACTAGAAAAGACAGTAGAATAAAGAATAAAAAGAATAATAAGAATAATAAGATTAAAGAGAATAAAGAATAATAATAAAGAATAAAGAGATTAAAGAATAAAGAAACAAAAGAATAAAGAATAATAAGAATAAAGAGACAAAAGAATAAAGAGTAATAAGAATAATAAGAATAATAAAAAGATAAATAAAAAGATAAATAAAAAGAATAAAAAGAATAAAAGTAAATCCTAATCCCAAATCTTAATGATGCCGTCCCAGCCACAAGAGAAGACAGTAGAAGAAGTGTAGGGCAGCCAAAGTGCATGCATGCAGACTTTTTGATGTGCTTTAAAAGTTTTAAGTAGTTTAGTTGTCTTGAAGCTCCAGAAGAATAATCGTCCTGTGCTGTCCCCACTAATAATATATTTACCGTCAGGAGAGAAAGAAGGTTTAACAGCAAAGCCTGAAGAAAGATGGCCTATAAATTTTCTTTTAGGTATAAATCTAAACCTCCCAAAGGCTTCATAAGTATAAATAGTATTATTCATTGACTGAAAAGATATATATCTTGAAGAAGGATGTATGCATGCACTCGGCATTGAAAACATATCAGGATCTGCTATATGTTTTGTTACAACAGGAATGCCGAACTCCCATATAAATAACTTTTTATCATCAGATGTTGTAGCAATTCTTTTATTATCTTCACAAAAGGAGACAGTATTAACAGGTCCTAGATGCTCTGTATATTCAACAGTAATATCTCCCGATCGTGCATCATATTGAACAGCTTTTCTGCTATTACTACCGATAATAAATATATTATTATCTCCCGAGTGTACAGACACACAATACGGTGTCCCTTTATCTTTAAAACTTTTTACTACTTTTCCTACCTCTGTATCCCAGAGTTTAATATATCCATCATAGCCGCAAGAATAAAAATGACGTCCATCGTTATCAAACTGTATATCTCGTACAGCTTGAGAATGTGCGGTGTATGTACACTTGCACTTCCACTTCATATTATTATAACTATAATGTGTATTATTTTTATTTCTTTCTTCGCCCCAAATCTTTATTGTACTGTCAAATGATGCTGATAATAATAAATGATTTGTTGTAGGAAATAAACGCAGTGTCTGTACACCTCCGCAATGTCCTACTAAAGAACAGACTTCTCTCTTCGGTAAAAAATACTCCGTTGAAGATGAAGAAGCACCAAAAGAAGAAGCAGAAGCAGAAGCAGCAGCAGCAGCAGAAGAAGAAGAAGAAGAAGAGGGGGCACACAGCCAAGAGCGGCCTTGATAATCGTACTTATTCAATATGTGAAAGATACAGTCTGATGATGAAGATGAAGATGACTCTTCCTTCTTTAGCTTCCCTTCACCCTCAGGCTTTGCTGCTGCTGCTGCTGCTGCTGCTGCTTCTGCTGCTTCTGCTGCTCCTGGGGATGTAGCATCTGCTGATGTTGCTGCTGCTGCTGCGCCTGCAGAGCCCTCCTCAACCACTACCTCACCATCACCTTCTGCTTCACCTCCTGCTGCTGCTGCTGCTGCTGCTTCTGCTGCTGCATCTTTGGGGTGTACGTACACCGCCCAGGGCCCCTGATAATCAGGGCTTTCTACGTCGGTGTTTCTGTGGGGTCTCTGAGCTCTTCTTTCCTTCCGGCTCAAAGGCCTGCTGCTGCTGCTGCTGCTGCTGCTGCTGGTGCTGCTGCTGGTGCTGCTGCTGCTGGTGGTGGGGGGCAAAGGCAGCGGACTGAACTCCGCTACACGAATAGGGGCTTCAACAAGAGGTTGTGGGTTTGGATATCCTGCTTCTGCTGCTGCGACAGCAGCAGCAGCAGCAGCAGCAGCAGCACCATCCGAAGGATCGGCAGCAAACCCTTCAGAAGCAAATTTATAAAACTGCTGATCAAAGGCAGCACGAGATAAATGTGCTTCTTCAACATCTCCGCATAAACGCTGTCTATACACATAACGAAGCCCCCCTTGACGCTCTTGCAAAGGGGTTAAGGGGCCTGCAGCAGCAGCAGCAGCAGCAGCAGCAACAGCAACAGCATGGAGCAGCAGGATATAGCAGCAGAAAGGAACAGCAACAGCAGAAACGGGAGGGAAAAATAAGCTGCAGCAGCAGCAGCAAACGGCGCAAGCAGCAGCAGCAGCAGCAGCAGTAGAAGTAGTGAACACAGCAGCAACAGCAGCAAACAGCAGCAGCAGCAGCAACAGCAGCAGCACAAGCAGCAGCAAAAAAAAAGCACCATCAACTCTAAACAACTACATGCAGCAGCATCCCAACAACCACATCCAAACCCTAAACCCTAAACCCTAAACCCTAAACCCTAAACCCTAAACCCTTACCAACGATGGGTGCCTCTACAACATCTACTTTGGGGTTATGCATAAGTTCTCTGTCTTCAGGTCTGAGGAGACAGCGCCTTTTCTGCTGTATAGACAGCTCAGCTCCTTGAATGGTTGAAGGAGCGCTATTTAAAGGGGCTAGCAGCTTTATTTCATGCTGCAGCTGCTGCTGCTGCTCCTGCTGCTGCTTCTGCTGCTCCTGCTGCTCCTGCTGCTGCTTCTGCTGCTCCTGATGCTCCTGCTGCGGCTGCTGCTGCTCTGGAGACCCCCCACACACCTCAGAAGAGCCGTCTTCGGCCTCCGCATAGGAGGCAAAGTAATCCATATTTTGCTGCTGCTGCTGCTGCTGCTGCTGCTTTTAATTTCGTTGTTGTTGCTGCAGCAGGTGCTGCAGCTGCTCCGGTTGTTGTTGTTGTTGCTGCTGCTGCTATCTGATTTGCTGCTGCCGTTGATGTTTGCTCGCACTGCAAGCCTTCAACAGCAACAGCAGCAGCAGCAGCAGCAGAGGCGCTGTTTAAGCTAGAAGCAAGAGACACCGAAGCAGCAGCAGCAGCAGCAGCAAACTATCCAGCGCCTAGCGGCGAACCTAGCAAACAACCCCACAGCTGCTGATTCTGCTGCTGCTGTTAATCCTGCTGCTTCAAGACCGATTCCTTCTTCTGCTGCTGTTGCTACTGCTGCTGCTGTTAAGTAGTAGTACTGTTGATGCTGCTGTTGCTGCTGCTGCTGCTGCTGGCTTCAGAAGCGCAGCAAGATAAACAGCACTACGAGTAAACCGAAAGACGTAAGTAATAAATATTGATTAAGAAAAAGAAATTTACACTGTCCTCACTGCTGCTGCTGCTGCTGCTGCAGGCCACGTGCATGCGCTGCTGTGATCGTAGCAGCAGCAGCAGCAACTGCTGTTGCTGTTACAGCCGCCAGAGCTGCTGCTGCCGACTTTAGCAGCAATTAGTTAAAGGAATCAGCAGAATTGTTTTCTTATTTTATTTTGTCTTTCGTTTATAAACAATATTCATTTATTTATTTGTTTGATTGGTCTGCTGCAGCGCCGCCGTTAGCAGCAGCAGCAGCAGCAGCACGAGCTACTGCAGCAGCAGCAGAAACTGCAGCAGCAGCAACAGCAGTAGCAGCAGCAGCAGGTTCGACAGCAGCAGCTGCTGCTGCAAGTGCAACAGCTGCAGCAGCTGCTGCGTCAACTGCAGCAGCAGCATTAAGATGGCAGCAGCAGCAACAGCAGCAGCAGCAGCACCGTTACGGCTAGCGGCAGCAACTCGTTATTTGAGCCTTCGCCGGATGTTGAGGTCCCTGAAGCCTTCCACGCACTCAACAAACCCTAAACCCTAAACCCTAAACCCTAAACCCTAAGTCTCCATGGGTTTTTGCTGCTGCTGTTGCTGCTGCAATGGACTTTAGAGGCCGCAAAGCAAATTCTGTTGGCGATCTCTTTCACTTTGTTCAAGTGCAAGAAGAAGAAGAAGAATCAGCAGCAGCAGCAGCAGCAGCTGTTGCTGCTGCTGCTGCAACAGCAGCAGCAGCAGGAACTGCTCCTGCACATGCTGCAGCTGCAGAGCCGCTGCTGCAGCGGGGACTACCGCAGCGTCAGGCTGCTTCTGCTTTTGCTGCTGCTGCAGCAGCAGCAGCAACAACAACAGCAGCAACAGCAGCAGCCGCAGCAGCAGCAGCAGCAGCAGCAGCAACACCATCCAGCTACAGCAGCAGAAGTTCAAGAAGCAGAAAGGCCTCCCCCTATGGGCTCAGCCGCTCTTTCCTGCGGCGACCCCTCATTAGCAGCAGCAGCAGCAACAACATCAGCAGCAGCATCAGCAGCAGCAACATCTGCAGCAGCAGCAGCAGCAATAGCAGTAGCAACGGGAGCAGCAACTGCAGCAGCAGCAACAGCAGCAGCAGCAGCAGCAGCGTAAACTCACCTGCAGCAGCAGACTCTACAGCTAGCGGCAATACCACACCAAGGCTCAACAGTAGCAGCAGTAGCAGCAGCAGCAGCAAAATCTATGAGGGTCTGCTTCCTCTTGCTTCTTCAGTTGTATCTTCGCAGGAGCAGCAACACGTCGAGCAGCAGCAGCAGCAGCAGCAGCAGCAGCAGCAGCAGCAGCAGCAGGTTGTGTTGCTGAAGCAGGAGTTGCAGCAACAAAGCAAAGAATCTCTTCTGTTGTTTTTGCTGCTGCTGCTGTGGGGGGTAGCTCGGCCTGAACTGCATCTTAATCTGTTTAGCTGGTGCTATTTGCTGCTGCTGCTGCTGCACGGCCTTGCAGGTGGAGCCTTCCTCTACTGCAGCAACAGCAGCAGCAGCAGCAGCAGCAGCAGCAGCAGCAGCAGCAGGAAACGATCTTTGCTGCTGCTGCTGTTGGCCACCAATGCGTTGCTGCTGGCTTCTTCAGCTCCTGCTTCTTTTTCTTTTCTTTTCGGGGTTTTGCCGCCGTTGGCGCTGCAGCAGCAGCAGCAGCAGCTGATGCTGCAGCAGCAGCAACAGCAGCAGCAACAGCAGCAGCAGCTGCAGCAGCCGCAGGAAGAGCTCCCTACCGTGCAGCAGTCAGACAAGGGGCTGCTTACAGACGGGCAGCAGCAGCAGGCTGATTTGTTGTTTTCAATTCTGCAGCAGCAGCAGCAACAGCAACAGCAGCAGCAGCAACAGCAGCAACAGCAACAGCATCAGAAACCGGAGCAGCAAGAGCAACAGCAGCAGCCGGGGGGAAGGATGCATGCTGCAGCAGCAGCAGCAGCAGCACCAAAAGCAGCCACCGGTCCTGAGGGTGGTGCTGCAGGAGAAGCAGCAGCAGGAGCATTACCTACTGCAGCAGCTGCAACAACAGCAACAGCTGCAGCAGCAGCAGCAGCAGCACCAGCCGAAGTACCATCACCTGCAGCAGCAGCAGCACCACTTGAAGAGGCAGCATTTATAGCAGCAGCAACAGCCCCTGCAGCAGCAGCAGTACCTGCAGTAGCAGCAGCACCTGCTGCAGCAGCAGCACCTGCTGCAGCAGCAGCACCTGCTGCAGCAGCAGCACCTGCTACAGCAACAGCACCCGCTGCAGCAACACCCCCTGCAGCAGCAGCAGTACCTGCAGTAGCAGCAGCACCTGCTGCAGCAGCAGCACCTGCTGCAGCAGCAGTACCACCTGCAGCAGCAGCAACTGCTGCAGCAGCACCATCTGCAGGTGCTGCTGCTGCAGCAGCAGCTCCTGCTGCAGCAGCAGTACCACCTGCAGCAGCAGCAACTGCTGCAGCAGCACCACCTGCAGCAGCAGCAGCAGTACCACCTGCATCAGCAGCAGCAGCAGCACCACCACCACCTGCAGGAGCAGCAACTGCTGCAGCAGCACCTGTTGCAGCAGCACCTGTTGCAGCAGCACCTGTTGCAGCAGCACCTGTTGCAGCAGCACCTGTTTTAGCAGCACCTGTTGCTGCAGCACCTGCTGCGGCGGCTGTTCCCCCTGCAGCAGTTGCTTCACCTATCCAGCAAGAGCAGCAGCAGCAGAGGCGGCAACCAGAGCAGCAGCAGCAGCCAAAGCAACAGCAGCCAAAGCAGCAGCAGCAACCAGAGCAGCAGCAGCAGAAGCCAGCGCAGCAGCAGCAGCAACCAGAGCAGCAGCAGCAGCAACCAGAGCAGCAGCAGCAGCAGCCAAAGCAGAAGCAGCAGCAGCCAGCGCAGCAGCAGCAGCAACCAGAGCAGCAGCAGCAGCCAGCACAGCAGCAGCAGCCAGCACAGCAGCAGCAGCAACCAGAGCAGCAGCAGCAGTCAGTGCAGCAGCAGCAGTCAGTGCAGCAGCAGCCACAGCAGCAGCAGCAGCCAAAGCAGCAGCAGCAGCAACAACAACAGCAGGAAGGCCAGGCTGCTTCTCCGAGGGTTAGTCAGGAAGATGGGGCGTTGAGAGGCAGTGCTGCTGCTGCTGCTGCTGCGTCAGAAGCAGGAGGTGCAGCAGCAGCAGTGCCCCAAGAAGGTGCTACTGCTGCAGCAGCAGCAGCAGCAGATGCTGCTGCAGCAGAGGGTAGGAGCTTGTTGATCTTCGTTTTTGGGTTTTGTCTGTCGCTGGGGCCTCTCTGCTGTATTCCTTTTCTGTGGCTGCCAGCAAATAAGACAGTTAGTTTGCTGCTGCAGCTTACAGAGCAGCAGCAGCAGCAGCAGCAGCAGCAGCAGCAGCAGCAGCAACAGCTGCAGCTGCAGCAGCAGCAGTGGGGAGGCCTGCTGCTGCGCCCTCATGGGGGCCGAAGTCTTCGTGCAGCGCCACATATGCTGTAACTTGAGCAGCAGCAGCAGCAGATGCAGCAGCAGCATCTGCTGCAGCAGCAGATGCAGCAATAGATGCAGCTGCAGCAGTGGTGGTGTATTTGCTGCCGACCTTTTTATTTCATTCTCTCTTTTGTCTTCTTATTTGTATATAACTACACTAACTGTTGTGGATGGTTTAGGGTTTAGGGTTTAGGAGTTTGTAGGGTTTAGGGTTTAGGGTTTAGGACTTTTTAGGGTTTAGGGTTTGCTGTTCAGTTGTAGGCATCCAACAGGAACAAAGAAATAAACAATTATAAATTTAGCTGCTAAAGTCCAGGCAAGCCTCAGCTGCTGCTCCCGTTGTCGCTGCTGCTGCTGTCTGTAGGCGCAGCAACAGCCCCTCTCTACCCCCATTGCTTTCCAGCAGCAGGAGCAGCAGCAGCATCTGCATCTGCAGCAGGAGCGGCAGCATGAGGAGACGGCTGCTCGAGGTCTGTTTCTGCTGCTGTTTCTGCTGCTGCTTCTGCTGCTGCACTAGGGGCAGCAGCAACAGCAGCAGCAGCAGCAGGATAAGGGGCCCCAGGGATATCTGTTTGTTGGGGTGTACATACACTTGGAGACAGCTGCATATAATAAGGGGCGCCTGAGCATGTGCGTATTGCTGTTTGTTTTTTTTGTCTCCTTTCATGTTCAGAGTCTCCCGCTTCATCTTCATCTTCATCAAATGCACCCAACTCTATATCCCTTGTGCTCTCGCTTGCTGCTCCCCTGCTGCTGCTGCTGCTGCTGCTGCTGCTGCGTTCCCGCTGCTTCGCTAGGCGCAGCGCATGCTGTCTGTCTCTGCTGTACGACCCCACAAGAAGGAAATATAAAAAGATAGAAGTAAGCCAAGGGATTACTGTTGTGCATATTAAAGCTCTACTTAAAGCTTCTGCATTTGCTGCTGCTGCTGCTGCATTTGCTGCTGCTTCTGCATTTGCTGCTGCTGCTACATTTGCTGCTGCCGCTGATGCTGCTGCTGCTGCATTTTCTGCTGCTGCTGTATTTGCTGCAGCTGCTGCATTTTCTGCTGCTGCTGCATTTGCTGCAGCATCACCAGCAGCAGCAGCAGCAGCAGCAGCAGCAGCAGCAGCACGGGGGCCCCCCGAGTGCTGCGGAATATACCCAAAGGCTCTTTCAGCCAAAATGCCAACGAAGGGGGCCCCCAATAAAGCAGCACCTACAGACTCTGTTGTAGATACCTGCGAAATAAACAAATAATATAATAAATATATATATAAATATACTTATTTATTTATTTATTTATTATGTGAAGAGGGTTTAGGGTTTAGGGTTTTGGAGATGGAGAAGAGTGGTAGGTCGCTGAGGAGAAAGTTTTATTTCAGGGTTTAGGGTTTAGGGTTTACAACAGTAGTTGCCCTATATGATTAGGGTTTACTATTTCAGTAAGTATAAGGATAATGTGAGGGTTTAGGGTTTAGGGTTTACAAGGCTGAAGACAGTAGCCCTATGATTAGGGTTTACTATTAAGCATAAGGGTAATGTGAGGGTTTAGGGTTTAGGGTTTAGGGTTTACAAGGCTGAAGACAGTAGCCCTATGATTAGGGTTTACGATCTCTGTAAGTATCGGCCTATTAACCCCTATCCCAGGCCAGCCAGCAAGAAGCCCAATAGCAGCAGACAAAGTAAGAAAATGATAAAAACTTTGTGGGGACCTGCCTATACACCTCAGCATTATGAATAGCAGCACACATCTTAATAAGATAGCCGTTTGAGCAACTACAGGACGGCCTCTTACAGGATATTTCTTATGAATTGCATCTGTTACAACTCCAGATAGAAGTGAAGCAAACAAAGAAGTAAAAAAAGAAACAGATACAACAAATGAAGCAGATGCGTTTCCTAAGCCGCAGGTCTGTAGCCACATTGTTATAAACCCTAATGCGCTCCGAGGCATCCCGTTCAATACACCCTGAACACAAACCCTAAACCCTAAACCCTAAACCCTAAACCCTAAACCCTTAAAATCCTAATTTATTCAAAACCCGTATTGTTATTATTACATCTTCTACTCGCATGACACGCAGATTTTTCATGCAAGGTAAACAATAAAACAAACCCTAAACCCTCAAAACCCTAAACCCTCAAAACCCTAAACCCTTAAACACTCTAAACCCTAAAAACCCTCAAAGAAACCCTAACAAACCCTTACTTTAACCCTTAAACCCTCGTATAAACCCTTAAACCCTTAAATAAACCCTTACCCACTCTACACCTAAACCCTAAACCCTAAACCCTCAAACCCTTCTACAAACCCTTAAAGAGCTACAAATAATTTAAACCCGCAAACCAACTCATAAACCCTTAAACTAACCCTAAGATTAAACCCTAAACCCTAAACCCTAAACCCTAAACCCTAGGGTTTGTTTAGTCTTACCATAACGAGTAAAATCCAGAAGCTTTTGTTTTTAAGAATGTAGCGAAGGTCTTTTAGGGTTTGTGCAAACTGCCTGCAGTTGGGTATATCTTTAAAACCCCAATTAGAAAGAGAGACACGTGGCTGCTGCTGCTGCTGCTGCTGCTGCTGCTGCTGCTGCTGCTGCTGCAGCTCGTCTCTTCCGTCTACTTCACGAAGCAGCTTTAAACACAAAACCCCGAAACAAACACTAACAAACCCCAAACAGCCCAAAGCTAGACGCCATCCCTGCACACATACACACAGATTAAATGCATGCAACTGCTGTTGCTGCTGCTGTTGCTGCTGCTGTTGCTGCTGCTGCTGCTGTTGCTGTTGCTGTTACTGCTGTTTTTGTTATTGCTGTTTCTGCTGCTTCTGTTGTTGCTGGTATTTCTGCTGCCGTTGCTGCTGCTGCGCTGCTGCTGTTCTTGTTGCTGCTGCTGTTGCTGCTGCTGTTGCTGCTGCAGCAGCAGCAGCAGCTTGTAAATGCAGCAAACCCCTCACCATAATCCCCGCGACAAATACACCCGAAGAAGAAGTGATGGTTAGCAAAGCAATCATCCTTCCAAGGCCCTGAGCAAATGAGAGGGTGCCGTATGCAGCACCCACAGCTCCTTCTGCTGCAGCAGCAGCCAGCAGCTTTTGTGTGAGGGGCCCCATTGCTGCTGAAGATACACCCGAAAAAAGCAGCAGCAAAAAGAGCTGCCAGGTGCTTCCTACAGCGCTAAGAAGCAGTGTACATACACCCCAAATTGCTGCAGTTACAGATAATAAAATGCTGCTGTTATATAAATCTATTATTAAACCCCACAGAGGGCAAGAAGCTGCATGAGCTAGCTTCGCTAAAGAAGAAGCAAACCCTAAAGAAGAGGGCCCCACACTTAGCTGCAACTCAAGAGCTTTATAAGCAGCAGGTACAGCATAATCAGTCGCTGCATGCAGACACCCGTATAGCCAAGTTAGGCGCAATAAAACCTTATCTACAGCCGAAGAACCCCACAATTCGCCCCACGCAACACCCCACAACCTCCAACAACGAACACGATCCCAGGAACGATCCCCACAACGATCCCCAGAACGATCCCCACAACAGCTCCCCTCCAAACCATCTTCCCTAGCAGAAGTCGCTACACCCAAACCATCAGAGACAGCCGTAAAAGAGGGGGAGAGCGCTGAAGCGCTCTTCTTAGAGAATCTAGACATGAAAGAAGAGAAGAAAAAAACCCTAAACCCTAAACCCTAAACCCTTAACCCTAAGCAGCCTCAGGAACACTGAAACAAAGAACACAAGGAAGGGAGCAGACAGTCGATGCCGCTCCAGGCGATTCATAGAAAATAACAAACAACTTAACACGCATACATAATAAACCCACACCAAACCCTAAACCTTAAACCCTAAACCCTCAACATTCACTGCTTCCTCCCCCGCTAGGACGAGAGGGCATAAATATAGCCCTCCTCGCCTGCAACAGCTTTATTTTATGAAATATTATTCATTATTTATCTCAGAACTTTAAACAAAAAACAAACAAGAACGAATTTGCTGCCGTGTCGCAGCGTTACGCTGCGCGCGGAGGGGCCCCCGTAGAGTTGTAGAGAAGAGAGGTAAAATGTTTTTAAAAAGCGTTTATTTCATGTTTTTAAGAAGAAAAATAATTTAATTTTATATTTATATCCATTCTTTTACTCGTTTTTGAGAAGTCGTCACAGAGGCCGCCGGTCGGCTGCTTCCGCATACTGTAGCTGTGCATACACCCCAAGAGCTTAGGAAACAAACTCCTATAAAACAAATAAATTAAGAAAAATTAAATAAATGTCATATTAAAACATTAAAATAAGTCAACTATCATCAAGATTACTCCTCCTTTTGCTCTCTAAACCCTAAACCCTAAACCCTAAACCCTAAGCCGAAACATGCCTGGGGGGCCCCTAAACCCTAAACCCTAGAAAGACGAAAGATGCTACTAAAGCCTAAACCCTAAACACAACAATATAACCACCAACAAACCCTAGAGATTACTTCCAATACAACTGGGGCGGGACACAAACCCTAAACCCTAAACCCTAATCGCTAAGCTCTAAACCCTGAATCTTCAGCGCAGCCGGCCAACCCAGGCAGTGCTATCCCTGCATGTTATTCAAGGGTTTACGCTGAGGGTTGAAGATGAGGCTTTCGCGGTTTAGGGTTTAGGTCTTAATAACCATCAAATTAGGGTTTAGAATATGCAAGGAGAGAAGGAAGAACCCCTATCCGTTAATATCTACGTCTGCATCTTTGAGCTAGGGTTTAGCAATAAATGAGGGTTTACGGCGAGGGTCTAGGACTAGGGTTTACGTCGAGGGTTTAGGGCTAGGGTTTACAACTAGGGTTTAGGGCTAGGCTCTACTGCTAGGGTTGAGGGATAGACTTTACTGCTAGGGTTTAGGAGTAGGTGTTGCAGTGAGGGTTTAGGAAAGCTGTTTAAAGCTAGGGTTTACTGATAGGGTTAATGGCTTAGGTTTAGGGCTAAGGTTTGAGGAGAGGGTTTAGGGTTTGTGGATAGGAGAGGGTTTAGAGCTAGGGTTTGCGTTCATAGAGTTTAGGCCTAGGGTTTAAACTGAGGGTTTATATGTTTTCGAGGGTTTAGGGTTTGGGCTTAGGCCTTGCGCCGAGCGGCAGCGGGAAGCCCGAACCCTTCACAATAAACCCTAAACCCTAAACCCTAAACCCTGAGTCTAGCTTGGGGTGTACGTACACCTGAAGCGAAAGTATTATTATTTAGTAGGAGGGATGAAGACGTCAGTAAACATCACACGAGAAGGCCTCATTATTGCGTTCTTGTTGTCTTGCCTGCACAAACCCCAAACCCTAAACCCTAAACCCTAAACCCCAAACCCTTGCCCTCCCGCTTAGACTAAAGTCAGCTCCAAGCGCAACACCGAACGCGAGCAGCAGCCCCCAAACCCTAAACTGAAGAAATTGAGCTTCTGGCTAGGGTTTAGGGTTTACGGTTCTATGCTAGGGTTTGGGGTTTAAAGTTTTGTATTAGGGTATAGGCCTTATGATTCTCTCTTAGGGTTTAGAGTATTGGGCTAGGGTTTAGGGTTTCGTGCTAGGGTTTAGGGTTAATGCTTAGGGCTTATGGCTAGTGTTGAGGGCTTATGGCTAGGGTTTAGGGTTTTAGATAGGGTTTAGGGTTTTAGGGTTTAGGGTTTAGGGTTTGAACCTGTTGATGTAGTCTCCCCAGTTGCCAGACAGATTATTAGAGGTAAACGATAAGGAGAAGGCGCGTAGGGGCTGAAAAAGAAGCACACAAAACCCTAAACCCTAAACCCTAAACCCTAAACCCTAAACCCTAAGCCCTACATCATAACCCAGTACATTTCTTGCTGCCGTTTCAGCAAACCCCAACCCCTGAACCCTAACCCTTCACCATAAACCCTAAATTCTAAACCCTAAGCGTCACCCTATAAACCCTAAACCCTAACGCCCAACCCCTTAAACCCTAAATCTCACAACATAAACCCTAAACCCTACCACAAAAACCCTTCCTCCCAACCCCTAAACCCTAAGCCCCATTCAGTAACCCCTAAACCCTATCGCCCAAACCCTAACCCTCAAACCCTAAACCCTAAACCCCAAACCGCAAACCCTAAACGCTCAACCCTAAACCCCAAACCCCAAACCCTAAACCCCAAACCCCAAACCCTAAACACCAAACCCCAAACCCTAAACCCTAAACACCAAACCCTAAACCCCAAACCCCAAACCCCAAACCCTAAACCCTAAACCCTAAACCCTAAACCCTAAACCCTAGAGCATACGAGTTCGTGGCTGGGTGTCGGGAATGCGTGGGCGTCTGAGGAGTTGTCTCCATAAGGAATCATATTTAGACGCCAAGACAGAGAAGGCAGTATTTGAATAGATGAAGCTGCAGGGTCTTGAGCTTCTGAGGGTTTAGGGTTTAGGGTTTGGGGTTCTAGATGAGCACATAGAACACCGAAATCCTTTGCTGCTGTTGCTGCAGCAATAGCAGCAGCCCAGCTTGATTCTAATCGCTGCTCCTGCTGCTGCAGCAGCAGCAACCTATGCTCTCTCTCTCTTTCTTCTGAGAGCCAAAACCCCTCTTCTTCTAACTCTTTAGCTGCTTGGTGCTCCAGCAATGAAGTTAGATCCTGCACCCAAACCCTAAACCCTAAACCCTAAATCCTAAACCCTAAACCCTAAACACTTTTATAGTTATCACCTCCGCGAGACGCATGCAAGAAGGCCTGTGGGTTATTAACACACAAGATATTAGGGTTTTCACGTCTAGGGTTTAGAGGCAGCCTAGGGTTTAGGGTTTAGGGTTTAGGGTTTGCGTACGACTATCTTCTGGAAGGTGTCATTAAAGCGCCCAGTTATAAACATCGATGTGGCGAAGAAAGATGAAAGAGCAACGAGTTGCTGAAACACAAACCCTAAACCCTAAACCCTAAACCCTAAACCCTCAACCATAAACCCTAAACCCTAACCCGTAAGCCCTCTAAGTTTCAAGCCCTATTCCCATGAGTGTGTCGCCACATCTATTGGCGTGTGTGTAAGTACGTGTATTATTAGGGTTTAGGGTTTAGGGTTTAGGGTTTACGAGTCTGATATCTGGGTTATGTTTCTGAACGAATTGTTTTGTAGGGGTAGCAACAGCAGCAACAGCTCTCCCGAGAACAGCAGCAGTTGATGCTGCTGCTTCTTCGATAGCAGGTCTGAGGCCTCTGATAAAAAGAATAAAATAATTATAATTAGGGTGCTCCCCATAATGATGTTTATCTGCTCTTGCAGCCCCAAACAATTGATCTCGAGATACACTCCAATGCGGTTTCGCTGCTCCACCAGAGAAGCGAATAAAGGAGCCTCGTAGCAGCGCCATCTTCAGCTGTACATACACCCGAAATAATGTTCAAACAAATTATCATTTATATAACCCTAAACCCTTGTCTATACGAGGGTTTAGGGTTTTCAATTACCCCCTATATACACACAAAAAGAGGGTTTAAAGACCCGAAGACAGATTACAAGAATGTTCTATCAAGGTTAAAACCACCGTCTATCAATCAGATACTCAAAAGAAAAAATTAGGGTTTAGGGTTTAGTGTTTAGGGTTTAGGGTTTACGGCTGCGGCTCGATGAAGGGAAACACGCCCGCCTGTTAAAGGCCCCCGGGCTGTGGTGCGCGATCTCTCTGTTATTCGTGCGAAAAAGAATTCAAAAATATTAGAAAATTAGGGTTTAGGGTTTAGGGTTTAGGGTTTAGGGTTTAGGGTTTAGGGTTCTGTCTAGACAGCCCCACGGCTGCAGGAAACGAGGCGTCGGCAGACGCCTCCTTTGAACAATCATTTTAATAAAATATTTGTTTAAAAAGAATTAAAAATAAATGTAAAAATAAATAAATATATATATGTACACCAACAAAAAGTATTAGAATATTGAGGTGTATATACACCGCACGTCTGTCGCTGCTGCTCTACACCTTTCGTTTACTTGTTTATTAAATAAATTATTTCTTTTCTTTATTTATAACATAAATTTTAATTAATATATATTTATAATGCTTCAGCTTTGGTGTGCCGAAGCTGAAGAAGAACGAGCTGAAGGGCTATCTAGGTGTCATTAGGGTTTAGGGTTTATTAGGGTTTAGGGTTTATTAGGAGGGTTTAGGGTTTATTAGGAGGGTTTAGGGTTGCTCCATTGTCTGTAAACCCCCTGCTTTGTGCCTCGTCTCCTCGTCCCTTTTGTTTGCCTATGGGAGGGTTTAGGGTTTAGGGTTTGAGCTGTCTTCGCCTCTACCTTTTATTTGTCTGTGTGTATGACTCAGGCCCTCGCCAAACCCTAAACCCTAAACCCTAAACCCAAAACCCTAAACCCTTTGCTTGTTTGTTGCTGAAGCCCCTCTCCCTCGCAAGCCTTGTACTAACAAGGCAATGCATATTCTAGGGTTTAGGGTTTAGAAAGTGTTTAATAAGCTGATATTCTTTTTAAGAGAGGAGATTGCATATATAATATAATATATATATATATATATATATATATATAACTTCTTCTACCTTGTGGTGTATTTATAAACAAAGCTGAGGCCCTCAGTTCAGGTGTATATGCACCGCTTTCGTTTTAATGCGCTGTTTATAATTAACTTCGTCTTTTGTCTCTCAGCCCCAAAATAATATCACAAAAAATACAAAAAGAGTATATTTATAAATATAAATATAAATATATATATATATATATATTTACATATATATACATTTACATATATATATAATTAAATATATGTATACATATTTACATATATATACATACATATTTGTTTATTTATAGATATATATATGCATATATATTACATATATATTTACATATATATACATATATATTACATATATACTTTATATATGTGTATGTACATATATATACATATATGCCTACATATATATATATATATTTACATATAAATATTTACATATAAATATATATATATATATATATATATTTACATACATTACATATATACACACATATGCATATCTATATATGCATATATATATATATATATATACATACATATATATATATATACGTATTTATTTATACATCTGCGGTGTCTGTACACCTCTATAAATAAATATGCTGCATGCGCCACATATATTAAATATACAATATAATATATATTACATATATTATCTATGTTGTATACACCCTATCTTTATCATATATATATATATATATATATTGTGTAAGCACAGACAAAGGCGCGCAAACAGCAGTTCGATGCAGTGTATGAGATTCTCTATTAATTACTACAAACCGCATACTTATATGTATACATATAAATATATATTTGTATGTATATACATAATATATATATACATATTTATATATATACATTTATATATATATATATATTTATATAGAGGCATAAGTATATACAGATGAATATATATATATATATATATATATATAATATATATATATATATATATTGTGTAAGCACAGACAAAGGCGCGCAAACAGCAGTTCGATGCAGTGTATGAGATTCTCTATTAATTACTACAAACCGCATACTTATATGTATACATATAAATATATATTTGTATGTATATACATAATATATATATACATATTTATATATATACATTTATATATATATATATATTTATATAGAGGCATAAGTATATACAGATGAATATATATATATATATATATATATATATAGACACGCGCAGACACCAATAATTATATATATATATATATATATATAT
>NW_013549732.1:16675-22331 GCF_000499425.1 Eimeria acervulina
TATATGCATATATATATATATATCTTATTTACAATAGCGATATATATATATATATATTATATATATGTGTAGATATGCATATACATACGTAATTGAATATATGTATGTATGAGCATTTGTATATATGTATATATTAATATATGTATATTAGATGTAGATAAAAAAGCAGAGAGATAAATAAACAAAATAAACAGCTACAGGCATTTATACACCTGGACAAGTAAATGTATCTTATCAACCCACAACGCTCCCCGTACAGCTAGCTAGCTAGCTAGCTAGCTAGCTAGCTAGACGGCTAGCTATTATCTAGCCAGGTAGCTAGCAGATTAGCTAGCTAGCTATTGTCTAGCCGGATAGCTAGCTAGCTATCCCGGCAGCCAAGCAGTTACTCAGCTAGCTAGCTAGACGGCTAGCTATTATCTATCTATCTAGCTAGCTAGCAAGCTAGCTAGCTAGCTCGTTGTTTGTTGTTGTCTGTACAGTTGAGCGTGTGTCTCCTCTAGCCGTGCCCCCCCCGGAGGGAAGGGTTTAGGGTTTGTTAGGTTGACTGGGTTAACTGCATCTAGGGTTTAGGGTTTAGGGTTTAGGGTTTATTCAAGGGTATGAATAGGGGCAGTCGTATTCCACATCTCATGAAAGAATTTATAATACTCTTCTGTCGTAGACACCTGAAGTGGAGACAAACAAAATCAAAAAAATAAATACAATTAACAAACAGAGAGACAGAGACAGTCAGACAGACAAACAGATATATATCTATATATATATATATATACATATAGATATATATATATATATACATGCATATATATATACATATATATAGAGAGAGAGAAGAGACAGAAGAAATAAGCAGAAAGGAGACAGCAGCAACGCACACCAGAGACACAAGACTACCAATAATAAAGAGATAAGCAACAAGAGAGATAACAAACGAATATAAAAATAAATTAATTATATTATTAATTATATTATAGTATATTATATATATAATACTCACTTTATACTCTGTAGGAGCATGCAAACGCAGATGGTCGCCTCGAAAAAGCTGCAGCTGCCGCACGCACCGCGCCCGAGAAACCTAAACAAACAAAACACAAAAAAAGCACCTCCATATACACTCCAATTCCATGCATGCATGCATGCATGCATGCATGCAGTATACCTCCGCATACACTCCAATCGCATGCATGCGATTGGAGTGTATTCATGCATGCATGCATGCATGCATGCAGTACACCTCCCCATACACTCCAGTGGGATCTATGCATGAATGCATGAAGTCCTGTTTTTTATGCATGCATGTATGCAAGCCTTTTAATGCATGCATGCAGTAGAGGGTTTTAAATGTTGCTGCGTTTGTTTGCTTCAGATTCTCTCTCTCTCTCTCCTTAGATGTTTCTGTCTCCCCTCACACCTTAATATGCAGCCTAAACCCTAACCCTAAACCCTAGAAGCTGCGGCGAATGTGTCTGTGAGTGTGTGGGTGTAATGGTTTGTGGTTTGCTGTGCATTTGAGATATTAGGGTTTAGGGTTTAGTGTTTAATTTTTCTCGATGGGTTGGTGGTTTGAGCGTGTGGCGTTTGTTGGGATATTTAGGGTTTAGGGTTTAGGGTTTAGGGTTTAGTACTTCAATGGTTTCTAGAGGGTTGATGAGCCTTCCTTCTTGAATGAAGACTATTAAAAGCTCTTCAACTGTCTTTGGGATAAAGAAACACCGTCTCTTGTCTGCGTAGAGGTCCTTACAAAATAACTTCTCTCCACACACAGGTCGGGGCATTGAAGCGCTCTAAACGCACACATACATACCCTAGGGTTTAGGGTTTAGGGTTTAGGGTTTGAGGTTTGGGGTTTACGGGGGGGAGGCTTTAGTTACTAGGGTTTAAGGTCTTGCTTTGCGGTGAAAAGGTCGGTAAACATAAACCCTAAACCCTAAACCCTAAACCCTAAACCCTAAACGCACTTCCATCAATAAACCACCATCCACAAAAACAATGCTCACCATAAACCCTAAACCCTAAACCCTAAACCCTTAACGCATACCTACGCCCACAGAACTAAAGCTAACCCTAAACCCTAAACCCTAAACCCTCGTACCTGAATAAGGTCTACAGCAGGTACCCCTTCTTTGTTATACAAACGATAAGCTGCTTTTGCTGTGGGAAGAGAAGTTTTTTCAACATCTTCTGAGAGCTTCATGCAGGGTTTGCCTTCTAACTCCACCAGCTTATACACCTGATACAAACCCCAAACCCTAAACCCTAAACCCTAAACCCTAAACCCTAAACCCTCAAAAATGGTATATAGACGCATAAGACGCAGAAGCCAAAGGCGGCACGCATATGAAGGGTTTAAAGCAAAACAGCAGATACAATCTCCAGTCTACAAACTAGGGTTTAGGGTTTAGGGTTTAGGGTTTTGCTTGCCACTCCTAAAGCCGGCTGAGCCTGGCAGGTGACGACATTCGTGCCGATTCCAAATACATCTGCCTCGTGGCCCTGCAGCAAACCTCAAAACCCTAAACCCTAAACCCTAAACCCTAAACCCTGACCTATGAATTAATGGGGCATAGGCCTCCGAAGTTCCTGAGAAGCCGTGTCAGTGCAGTGGCCTGCTACACAGCGGACGTCAGGGTTTAGGGTTGTAAGGGTTTAGGGTTTAGGGTTTAGGGTTTAGGGTTTGCATACTTCATCGTTAAGGGCAGTTATTGTGGCTTCGTTCAAATCGTTTGAAAGGACTATAGACAAACCACCAAAAGGAAAACCGAAAGCCTCTTCACATTGCTTAAACATACGCCGAGCCTCCCTGCAAACCCCAAACCCTAAACCCTAAACCCTAAACCCTAAACATCCCTAAACCGTAAACCCTAAACACCCCTCAACCCTAAACCCTAAACCCTAAACCCTGATATTAGGCTTTCAGATTTTAAAGAGGAAAATTTTTGTAAAGCATCCCCTACGCCTTTAGGTGTACGGCATACCTCTTGAGGGTTAGGGTTTAGGGTTTAGGGTTTAGCTAGGGTTTAGGGTTTAGGGTTTACCTGGAGAGGTACGCCAAATCCCCCGAGTCTATTCGAACGCCTTTTGGTTTTGCTCCCAATTTAAACATCGCCAACGCAACCGCCAAAAAATTCGGAATGCCTGCACCCACATAAACCCTAAACCCTAAACCCTAAACCCTAAACCCTAAACCCTAGACGCTGTTACAGAGGGGCGTCCGATGGCTCTCGCGTTGCTTGAAAGCAAAGAAGCAAACATCTTCAATGAGTTTTTAGGGTTTAGAGAGAGGTCTGCACAAACCCTTAACTTCAAATCTAGGGTTTAGGGTTTAGGGTTTAGGATTACCAGAGCTAAGGGTGTTGTAGGTATCAACAAGAGCCAAGAAGTTGTCGGGGAATGTCTGCGGTGCGAAAACAAAACCCTAAACCCTAAACCCTAAACCCTAAACCTTAAACCCTAAACCTTAAACCCTAAACCCTAAAGAATAAAAAGATATGATGACAACCACAGAGGAGACAGAGACAGAAAAAACAAACAAAACAAACAAAAAATAAATATATAAAACAAGTATAAATAAATAAATAAATAAATAAGCCATTGCATATGCAGCAACAAACAAACAAAACTAACAAATAACTAACTAAATAACTAAATAAACAAAACAAAATAAATAAATAGATTAATTAATTAATTAATTAATTAATTAATTAATTAATTAATACAACAAACAAACAAACAAACAAACACACCAAATAAATAAATAACTAAATAAATAAATAAACAAATAAACAAATAAACAGATAAACAAATAACTAAACAAACAAACAAACCAACTAAATAAATAGATAAATAAACAAACAAAAAAACAAACAAACAAACAAAATAAATAAGTAAATAAATAAACAAATAAATAAATAAATAAATAAACAAATAAACAAATAAACAAATAAATAAACAAATAACTAAACAAATAAATAACAAAATAAACAAACCATTGCGTATGCAGCAAAAGCTGCGAGCTCTCCTTCTTTCGCCATTTGGTGAAAATTCGCCTCGGGCCAAACTCCAAACAACAAATCGCGAGCACTCATCACCTGCAGCAGCAGCAGCAGCAGCAGCAGCAGCAAAGGCAGCAGCAAAGGCAGCAGCAGCAAAGGAAGCAATAGGAGTAGTTGTAGCAGTAGTGGTAGCAGTAGTAGCAGCAGCAAGCAGAAGAAGCAATTGAAAGCAGCAGCAGAAGCACCAGAAAGAAGCAGCAGTAGCAGCAGAAAGAAGCAGCACCAGCAGCAGCAGCAGCAACAGCAGCAGCAGCAACAGCAGCAGCAACATGATGATTGATATGAGCAGCAGCAATGCGTAGAAAACAATTCTTTAGGGTTTAGCTCAGCCAGCAGTAATACTCGCAGCCGACTGGGAGAAGCTGAGGGTTTAGTGTTTAGTGCTTAGGGTTTAGGGTTTAGGGTTTAGGGTTTAGGGTTTACAGCTTGAGGGAAGTCAGGGCCCAAAGGCGATGGACTCAGACGCAAATCCATAAACGAAGAAAACGATGAAACAAATGCATGCGACATCGTCCCAGCCAAAGGAATGCCAAAGCGATATGCTGCCTGAACAAACCCTAAACCCTAAACCCTAAACCCTAAACCCTAAACCCTTGATTGTGCAAGCCTTAAACCGTACGAAACCCTAAACCCTTGACTGTACAAATCCTAAACCCTAAACCCTAAACCCTTGACTCTGCAAGAATTAAACTGTACTAAACCCTAAACCCTTGACTGTACAAACCTTAAACCCTAAACCCTAAACCCTAAACCCTTGACTGTGCAAACCCTGAACCGTACTAAGCCCTAAACCCTTTGCTACAAAGCAAACCCCGAGCAATATAACACATAACCCTTCTACAATAAACCCTAAGCAATTATTATCCTAAGACCGAGACCCTGGAATACAAACCCTAAACCCTAAACCCTAAACCCTAAACCCCAAACCTTCACCTGTACATTACTGGTGCCGTCGAAGCTGCCAAGATATGCATAACGACTCGCAGTTAGCGCACCGTCAGGCCCTGCACCATCCAAACCCTAAACCCTAAACCCTAAACCCTAAACCCTAAAACCCTAATCCATGCTCATTTCCCTCTCTTTGCTTCAGCAGCAGAACGGCAGCAGCAACAGCAGCAGCAACAACAGCAGAACAGCAGCAACAGCAGACCAGCAGCAGCAGAACAGCAGCAGCAACAACAGCAGCAGCAACAGCAGCAGCAACAGCAGCAACAGCAGCAGCAGCAGCAGCACTTACCCTGCGCTCTCCTGGCCCCAAACTCAAACAGCTTCTTCTTCCATCCTGCAGCAAGGCGATGTCTGCAGCAGCAGCACCAGCAGCACAAGCAGTAGCAGCAGCAGCAGCACCATCATCGACAGCACGAGCAGCAGCAGCAGCAGTACAATCACCTTGCTGCATGCGTTGCTATAAGCGTAGCGAAGCTAATGAAAATAACAATAAAAAGAGTAAGACTAATAATACTAATAGCATTATTACTATTACTATTTTATATTATTATTATTATATTATTATAATTATATTATTATTATTATAATTATATTATATTATAATTACCTTGCTGCATTCGTTGCTATAAGAGTAGCAAAGCCGATGATAT
>NW_013549731.1:0-2582 GCF_000499425.1 Eimeria acervulina
TATATAAAATATATATATATACATACGTCTACATATATATATATATATATATATATATATATATATATATATAAGCTATCTATAGCCAAGGTACTTCTCGACACAGTGTGCAGAAGACGCAGCAACAGTACATGCAAAGACATTGAAAGAAAGAAGGGTTTGTTTAGAGACACCACAAGGCGTCTCCTAATATATATAATATATAATATACTATGTCATTTACATTATATATTATAAATTATATATCATATATATTTGCTGCTGTCTAGGAGACAGCAGCATGTCTCTATCAAGGACAAGAGCAGAGAGACAAAGGAGACAGAAGAGAGACAAAGGAGACAGAAGAGAGACAAAGGAGACAGCAAAGCGACAAAGGAGACAAAAGAGACACAGGCAGAGAGACAAATGAGACAGAAGAGAGACAAAGGAGACAGAAGAGAGAGACAAAGGAGACAGCACAAACAACATTAAAGCCGAGGCACAGCTGGGAGGTTGAGGCCTGTTAAGAAGTCTTTGGCTAACTTCTCTCGCAGCGTCGCCTGCAAGACAAACAAACAAACAAACAAACAACAGTGCTGTCTCCTTTAAGGAGACAGCAGACAGCAGAGCTAGCTGTCTCCTTAAAGGAGACAGGGGTCAGCAGGGGTGTCTCCTTTGAGGAGACAGCAGACAGCAGTGCTGTCGCCTTAAAAGAGACAGGCCCCTTTAGAGACAGATTGTGCATTGAAAGAGACAGTCTCCTCTGTGGAGACACTGTCTCCTTTAAGGAGACAGTCTCCATAGAGCTACCTATGAAGAGACAGCTTCCTTTAAAGGAGACAGTCTCTTTAAAGGAGACACACAGTCTCCTTTAAAGAGACTGAAGTAAGCTAACCCTTAAGGCTGCAAGGGAAGACTCACCCAACAAAAGGAGACACCCTCAGACCCCTGGAACTCGCGCTGCAGCAGAGACAAAAGAGAAGGGGGGGCCCCCGACAGCAGCTTCTGCTGCACAGGCACTGATAAGAAGCAGAGACACCGCAGCAGCGGAGCCCACAGCAGCAAGCGAGAACGCAGCGCAGCAAGAGCCTTCCACTCCTGCTGCTGCAGCAGCAAACTTGCATCTGCTGCTGCCTCTCTAGCAGCAGCTGCTGCAGCGGTTGCTTCAGCTGCTGCTGTGGTTGCTGCTGCTGCTCTAGCCGACGCTCCAGAGGGAGAGACATCGTCCTGCGTGCGACACTGCTGCAGCAGCAACTGCTGGAGGTTCTGCTGCTGCTGCTGCTGTAAGTGCTGCTGCAGCAGCTGCTGCTGCTCTGCTACCCACAGCTGCAGATGCAGCGAAGGGGCCCCAGCAGGGACTCTTGCTGCTGTTGCAGTGACACCGCATTCTGAAGGCAGAGAGGTCTCCACCCAGCCCTAAACAGAGACACAGCAGCAGCAAAACAGCACCTTAGCAGCAGCAGCAGCATAAGCAGCAGCAGCAACGGTGGGAGCAGCAGCTGCAGCAGGAGAAGCAACACATCGGGGAGGAGACAGCCAAAACCAGCAAGTAAAGGAGACATAAAGATACAGACAGAACCTAGAAGAAACAGGAAGAGACACAAGGAGACAGAAGGAGACACAAAAGGAGACAGAAGGAGACAAAAGGAGACAGAAGGAGACAAAAGGAGACAGAGACACACCTGAAGCTCTAGCAGCAACTCAGATGACTTCTTATCCAGCAAACGAATAGAAAGAAGTCCTCCCTCCGCTGTCCACGCTGCCTGCAGCGCAGCAGCACCTCATCCCCCGAAATAAGCAACAGCAACAGCAGCAGCAGCAGCAGTATAAGCAGCAGCAACAGCAGCAGCAGCAGGAGTGGGGCAGCTTACGCAGGCGACGTCTCCCTTTTCTGTCTGCAGCTGCTTAAAGGCAATTATCGCTGCGTTCGCCTCCATCGACTCCGAGTCACACCGCAGCACCTAAACGCAGAACAACAACCACCTGACCGTACACCTCACAGCAGCAGCAGCAGCAGCAGCAGCAGCAGCAGCAGAAGCAGCAGCAGCGGTAGCTGTTGCTGCGCTCCACGGAGGAGCTGTCTATGTAGAAAACCATCTATACTGCACTCAACACCGCTAAAACACCAACTGCAGCAGAAGCAGCAGAAGCAGCAGCAGCAGCAGCAGAAGCAGCAGCAGCAGCAGCAGCAGAAGCAGCAGCAGCAGCAGCAGCAAGTGAGTGAGTTACCT
The DNA here is from genome assembly GCF_000499425.1 of Eimeria acervulina. Taxonomy (NCBI): domain Eukaryota; phylum Apicomplexa; class Conoidasida; order Eucoccidiorida; family Eimeriidae; genus Eimeria; species Eimeria acervulina. The sequence continues at coordinate 2,211 of NW_013549731.1, forward strand.
GAAGCTGATCGAGAATAGGAGGGGACACTTCTTTGGGTTCGTTGACAGAAAAGAGGCGGAGATTTCCCCACAAATCCGCAGCGACAATTCCTTCGTAATGCAAACATATACATATATATATATATGTATATATGTATATATATATATAGATATGTAGATATATATATATATATACACATATGTCTATATATATATAGATATGTAGACATATATATATATATATATGTATATATATACATATATTTTTATGTATATATATCTATATATATATGTGTGTGTATATATCAACATATACATATATATATATATGTATATACATGTATATATGTATATATATATATATATATATATATATATATATATATATATATA
>NW_013549731.1:2682-22704 GCF_000499425.1 Eimeria acervulina
TATATATATATATATATATATATATACATATATATATATGTATACATACATATATATATGCAGATACACCGGATAAGGAGAAAGAGAATGCTGCTATAGAAAGGAGACACTTTTGTTGTGTGGGGTGGCAGGAGAAAGTTTGCTGCAGAAAGGAGACAGGAGCAGCAAGAGTGACGACGGAGAGAAGAAGAGGAGACAGCAGCAGCAGCAGCAGCAGCAGCAAGAGAACGAAAGAAGAGACAAATAAAAGGAGACCCCTCTTACCTAAAGTGTCTCCTTCTGTTATTGCTTCGCATGCAGACACAGGCAGCACCCAATGTGGGACTGTGCGGCTCACAATCTCCAACCGCCTCGAGTCAGAAGAAGAGTCATATCGCCACCTATGCACAAACCCTAAACCCTAAACCCTAAACCCTAAACCCTAAACCCTAAACCCTAGGCCCTGAACCCTGAACCCTAAACCCTACACCCAAGGTCCTGAATCCTAAACCCTAAACCCTAAACCCTAGACCCTAGGCCCTGAACCCTAGACCGCAGGCCCTGAGCACTAAACCCTAAACCCTAGGCCCTATGCCATAAACCCTTAACTAAACCCTTAACCCTAATCAGCAGCCTGATGCTGCTTGGGCATGGGCCTGTGTTTAGGGTTTAGGGTTTGGTTTTAGGGTTTAGGGTTTATGCATTTGCTTTGTGCTGCAGACTAGGAGGAGACAGTAGCTGTCTCTTAGAGGCATGTGGAGATCTCAGCTGCTTCTGCCGATGCAGCAGCAGCGGAAGCAGCAACGGCAGCAGCAGCGAGAGCAGCAACGGCAGCAGCAGCAGCAGCAGCAGCAGCAGCAGCAGCAGCAGAATAAGGGGCTTACACAAGGAGGGAGACACCCTTGTAAAGGTCTCCCGCTATGATGAAGTGTTTAAGAGAGGAGACAGAAGTCACCGACAGCCCCACATCAGCAAATGCCCCTCGAGCCAGCAGGTCCCCGTCGAGCTCCTGCACACAACACACTGCCTCCTTTGTCTCTCTTTGCTGTCTCCTTTGTCTCTCTTTGCTGTCTCCTTTCTCTCTTTGCTGTCTCCCTTGTCTCTGTTTTCTGCGTCAGTGTCTCCTTATAGTGGCTTATCTTAGTGTCTCCTTCTAACGAATTGCTGTCTCCTTAGTGTCTCCTTTTAACGAATTACTGTCTCCTTAGTGTCTCCTTTGATGCTGTGGGGTGTATGCACTATAGTCTGCTGCAGTTGCTGCTGCTTACATGAATAAAGAGACGCCTGCCTACAGAGTGCAGCAAATAGTGTCTCTCAGCAGCAGACGGCGAAAAGCCCCCAACACAGGAGACAGGGCTAGTAAAGACAAAACTAGAAAACAAACTCAGCCCGTCTCCTTGCTGCAGCAACGCATGCGCAGCAGCAACACAGCAGCAAGATAGGAGCAAGGTAGCAGCAAGATAGCAGCAACGCAACAGCAAGACAGCAGTAAAACAGCAGCAAAACAGCAGCGAGATAGCAGCAAAGCAGCAGCAAGATAGAAGCAAAGCAGCAGCAAGACAGCAGCAAGACAGCAGCGAGGAGACATTGCAGGCAATCAGTGAGCAGCCACATCCATAGAGAGAAAAGGAGACAGACGAAAGGGAGACAGAGACAGAGACAGGAGAAAGAGACACCAGAAGGCAGCAACACGCAGCAGCAAAAAGAGCAGCAAGACGCTTTACTGTCTCTGCATAAAGACGAGGAGACAGGGGGACAGAGAAAGGAGACACTAAAGAGAGCAACGGGTATACAAAAAGAGACAGCAAAAATCAGCGCTCTCACCTCCTGCTCCTGATTTGCTGCTGCTGCCGCTGCTGCAGGGCGGGGAGGCAGGTGGGGGAGACGCAGCAGCAGCAGACGTCCGCCTGTCTCTACAGCTTCACTGAGGGGCTGCGCTACTCCAACAGAGAGCACCTCTACTCCGTCTAGCAAAACAAACTGAAGAGACATCACCTCTTCACACGGGCCCAGGAGAAAGGCGCTGTACGTACACCCCACAGCAGCAGCAGCAAACAAACATAACATCAGCAGCAGCAGCAGCAAACTTAACAATGCAGAATGCTGCAGCAACAGCAGACGCAAGAGACTGATACACAAACAACTGTGGGGAGCATAACTCAGATAGGAGACAGACAGACAAGAGATAAGAGACAGACAGATAAGAGAAAGGAGACAGCCAGACGAGAGAGAGGAGACAGAGGGGTAGGAGGCAGGAGACACAGAGAAGAGGTACAGAGAGACAAGCGACAGATAGAAGAGAGAAAGGAGACAGATAGAAAAGAGAAAAGAGACACATAGAAGCGAGAAAGGAGACAGACAGAAAAGAGAAAGGAGACAGATAGAAAAGAGACAAGAGACAGATACAGAGAGAGGAGAGAGAGCGATAAAAGAATAGAGACAGGAGAAAGGCGCGCGATAGGACTCAGCAAACAAAAGGAGACAGTCAGGAGACAGCAGCAGCAAGCAGCACGAAGAGACAGCAGCAGCAAGCAGCACGAAGAGACAGCAGCAGCAAGTGCAGAGGGCTAACCCTAAAGGAGTGTGCATGTTGTCTTGATGATAGAGCAGCACTTCATACTGTCTCCCCAGCTCTCCCTCTACTTCTACGCGTCTATCGGTGCATGCAACGAGGTAAGGATTAGGAAGCAGCTTATCATGAATACTGTCTCCTCCAGCAGCACTTCTCCCGCCAAGAGCAAGAGTGCCTTCCTCGTATGCCCCCTCACCCCCTGCTGCTGCTGCTGCTGCTCCTGCTGCATCTCCTAGGCGACCCTGCAGCGCAAGGTGGGCCCTCTGCAGCGCGTTGCGTGCTGCGAGAACTTCTCTTATCTGCTCGACTTCTTCTGTGGGGTGGTGAACACAGACAGCAACCAGGCGCCCTGTAGCTGCTGCTGCTGCTGCTGCTGCTGCTGCTGTTGGTGCTGCTGCTGCTGCATCGACCGCGTACTGCTGCGGCAGCGTATATTCACAACCTGAGGAGACAGCTACGTGAGTAGTAGAGGACCCCAGCAAAAACGAAGAGAAAGGAAGGGGCCCATCAAGCCGGAAGGGCCCGAACGTCTTCGATGTCCCCGCTGCTGCTGCTTCTGCTGCTGCTGCTGCTGCTGCTGCTGCTGATGGCTGGGGCGAGCAGTACGTAAGATCAAAGGGACCCGCAATATCACAGAGACACAACGAGCTGTCTCTTTCATGTAAAACAGCAAAACATCCAGGGGGCCCTGACGGCCAAGGAAAAGAAGCAGCACTTAATATGTCTCTTCGCTCGCTGGGGTGTACGTACAGCTCGTTGCGGCTGCTGCAGACCCACAGCACAGGAAGCTGCTGCTGCAGCAGCAACTGCTGCTGCTGCTGCTGCTGCTGCATTGCATTTGAAGACTCTGGAAGAGGCAGCGGCGGCACTATGAGGGACACGCCTCCCCCCCATTGCTGCACTTGCTGCGGCTGTGTGGTGTATCCTGAGGAGACAGCAAACTGCACAGAGGGCTCGGGAGCAGCAGCAACTGCTTCCCCGCTTGCTGCTGCTGCTGCTGCTCCTGAAGGCGTCTGCAGCGAAGGGATGCACTCTGTGCAGCTGTGGGGAACGAGACTGAAGGCTGAAGGAAAGGAGACAGTGCAGCTGCGCAGCTGAGGAGGTGTCTCCTCCTGGGTGATGTCTCCTTCACCGGCTTGTTCAAGCACAACAGACGGCGACCTCAAGGCTGCTGCTGCAGCCCCTGATGCAGCAGAACCAGCAGCAGCAGAGGAAGCAGCAGCAGCAGCAACAGCAGCAAACCCGCGGTACAGGAGGGGGGGCCTTCCGGTAAGGAAGACCGCCAGTGTGGGGCCAGCGCTAATCGCAGGCTCCAGCTGCAGCAGTTCAGCATTGAGCACTTCTTCTTGCAGCTCTGTCGAGTCTGCTGCTGCTGCTGCAGCAGCAGAGGCAGCAGCAGCTGCCCCGACAGCAGCCCCACCAGAGACAGCAGCAGCTTCTTGTGCTGCACGCGCGAGCGGCAGCGGGTCTGCGGAGACACACGTCAGCGACCTTCGGGCATCAATCAACCCCTCCTCAGCAAGAGCTGCAGCAGCAGCAGCAGCTGCTGCTGCTGCTGCTGCTGCTTTCGCTGCACTCTGTTCTTGCGGGGGGGTAATCTCCGCCTCCTCCCCGTCTCTAGGAGAGCGCAAGAGGTTCCCATCATTCGCGCTGCTGCTGCTGCTGCTGCTGCTTGCTGCTGCTGCTGCAGAAGGCGCCAGTGTGGGCGCGGGGTGCTGCATTTGCTGCTGCTGCAGCACCAGCTGCTGCAGATCAAGCTGAGCGCAAGAGCCGCAGTTACGGAGCAGAGGAGACACAAGACGGAGATCAATGGAGCTGAAGAGACACTGCATGCGCTGCAGAGACACCACGTGAAGCGTCTGTGCATGCGAAGGCCCCTCAATAGTAACTAAACAGCACAACACCTCCGAGGCAGCCTCATAAGCACTCGACCTGCTGCTGTTGCTGCTGCTGCTGCTGCTGCTGCTCGGGTGTACGTACAGTTGAGCACTTTTCACCCGACCCCGCATGCAGCAAGGCATGGCATGCGGAGGCACTTCGTGCAGCAGTTGCTGCTGCTGCTGCTGCTGCTGCGCCGGACGATACGGGGGTGTGCCCGGGCCAGCTCCAGCAAAAGCAGCAGCACCAGCTGCTGCTGCTGGTGCTGCTCCTGTTGCTGCTGCTGCAGCAGCAGCAAGGTCGATACGCCAAAGACGCAAGCGAAAATCATCAAGGACAGCACAGACCCATTCTGCTGCTGCGCTGCCCCTAACTGCAGCAGCAAAACTGCCTTCGGCACCCCCTTCTGCTGCTCCCCAGCTACCCCCCATGAAAGGAGACATGCCTGCTGCTGTCTCTGCTGCTGTCTCTGCTGCTGCTGCTGCTGCTGCTGCTGCTGCTGCAGGGGAGAGAGACACTGTCTCCCCCCCTGTCTCCTCATCTACTTCCATAGGCAGAGAGGAGACAGCGCCGTGGGGCTCGGCCTCCATCAGCGTCCCCTCTGCGCCTGCTGCTGTCTCGCTATTGCTGCTGCTGCTCTCAAACTCCTGCTGCTGCTGCAGCTGCTGCAGTTGGTCGTGCTGCGCCTGCTCAAGCTCTTGCAGCTGCTGCTCCTCCTCCAGCATCTCTGCCTCTTGTTCCTGCTGCAGCTCGCCCTGTTGTTGCTGCAGTTGCTTTTGCTGCTGCTGCAGTTGTTGATGCTGCTGCTGCTGCTGCTGCATCGGCGGCTCCGTCATATCGATTGGGGGGCACAAGAGAGAGCAGCCAAGAGGCCCCGTTACCCGCAGCTCTTCTGCTGTCAGCTGCAGCAGCAAGAGGCCGTCTAAAAGAGAAGCAGCAAACAGCGTGGGGCTGTCGAGAGACAGAGCAGCACCTGGGGTCTCCCCTGAGCTCTTTTCCGCTGCTGCGAACCCTGCTTCTCCTGCTGCTGCTGCTGCTGCTGCTGCTGAGGTGATGTCTACAAGGGCCCCGCTGCGAAGAGACACTAAACGTGTCTCCCCCAGACCCATACGGGGGTCGCTGCTCACCAGAAGCAGCTGCTGATCCCCCTTTTGCTGCTGCTGCTGCTGGTGCTGCTGGTGCTGCTGCTGCTGTTGCTGCTGCAGGACCCAGACGATTCTTGGAGTCCCTTCTAATACGGAGACAGCTGCTAGAGGTCGCGAAGGGACAGCTCGTTGAAGGGCCCCAAGGGCCCCATAGGGCCAGATGCCTCCTGCGATAAGGAAGCGACTATTGCCTGAAGAGCAGCAGAAAGCCTCTAAGGCGTGCTGCTGCTCCTGCTGCCGCTGTTCTTGCTGCTGCTGTTGCTGCTGTTGCTGCTGCTGCGCAGGCGTAGGGGGACCTCCTGACCCTGTAGCTGCCGCTGCAGCAGCAGCAGCAGCAGCAGCAGGCTCGAGAGGAGGTAGAGGCAAGTAGGAGACACAGCGAGCAGGAGGGAGACCCTGCAGCTTCAGTCTGTCTGCTACAACAAAGCGGAAGGATCGCAGCAGAAGGGGGCCCACACTGGGGGCCCCTGGGGCCTCTACGAGACCCAAAGAGTCACCCATAGGATATTCAATATCCGCGGTACTGGTGCTGCTGCTGCTGCTGCTGTTGAGAGCAGCAGCAGCAGCAGCAAATGACTGTTGAATGCCTGGGTTTCCTCCAAAGGAAGCGGCTGCAGCAGCGGCAGCACCTGCTGCTGCTGCAGCTGCTGCTGTTGCTTCTTTGCTCTTGTTCTTAAGCCAGCGCAGATACCCCAGAGGCGACGACTCTGTCAGGGGCCCCTCCTCTTCTTGCAGCTCTTCATAACGAAGTATGGGGGCCCTCTGATAGGCTACGTCTACAGAGCCATCAGCAAATATTTCAACAAGAGGCTTGCCGTCGGTGGTGAAGAGCTCTTGCTGCTGCTGCTGCTGCTGCTGCTGCTGGGCGCCTCGGCCCCGCTGCAGCTCAGGCACCTGGCTGCAGCACACCTCCAAAGATGCTGTCCCTGTTGCTGTCTCCTTTGTCTGCAGCAAAGGAGACCCTGACCAATGCAGATCCCTAGAGGCCCCTGGGGGGCCCCCCCATGGCTTCCGAGGAGGCAGCAGCAGCAGCGGCTCAGCAGCAACAACACAAACTCCTGTCCCTTCTCTTGCTCGGCCCCCAAACGCTACCAAACACCTCCTGCTGCTGCTGCTGCTGCTGCTGCTGCTGCTGAGACCGGAGGCCCCGCAGCTGGCTTCTTCCCCACACGAGGCCTGAAGCAGCAGACGCAGAAGAAACGAAGAAGCAATCGATGGATGCAGCAACAGCAGCAGCAGCAGCAACAACCGCATCCTCAGCACCGGCAGCAGCACCACTCGCACCAGCACTCTCCGCAGCGAGTTAGCAACAGCAACTTAGCAGCAGCAGCAGCAGCAGCAGCAGCAGCATCAACCTGACCTCGTTGGTTTCTTCACAGATAGGCCAGACTGCTATAGAGTCCGAACGAGGCAGCAGCAGCTGACTTGAATACTCCCCTGCTGCAGCTGCCCCCAGCAGCGCAGCAGCAGCAGAGGGGCCCCTCAGAGGGTCTATGACATCTACAGCCGTCCATATGAGATCCGTCACCCCTAAACTGGCGGAGACAACCTGAAAGGAGCCAGCAGAAAGGAGACAGCAGAAAGGAGACAGCAGAGAGGAGACAGCAGCATAAACTGTCTCATTTTGATGCCTCTTGTACGACTACTAATGATAATTCATCAACCACTAGGTGCTGCTGCTGCAGCAGCAGCAGGAGCAACAAAAATCAAACTGCTGCTAACATCAACAGAAATAATAGTGCTGCGACCGGCATCAGCAGCAACACCAAGCAGCAGCAGCAGCAGCAGCACCATCAGCAGCGACATCAGCAGCAGCAACACCAGCATTAGCAGCAACATTAGCAGCAACATTAGCAGCAACAGCAGCAGCAGCAGCAGCAAGCCTACCAGGTGTGCAAGAGCGGGCCTGCCGTCAGAAGAAGAGACGAAGAGACAGTTGCTGCTGATGAATGCAGCAGCACCAGATTCAAGCTGCAGCCTGAGGCGGCTTTGGTCATAGACAACAGCAGGCAGCTGCTGCAGGTCTCTTCTTACTAAACCTGCTGGGTGAAGAATATGCATTATCCCTGCCACCGTACTGCTGCTCCTGCTGCTCCTGCTGCTGCTGCTGTCTTGCTGCTGCTGCGCGTCTGCTATGCGCTGTATGCCCCCTCCGCAGCGCCCTCCAGACAGATTAAAAACGGAGACAGTCGCAGGAGACAGACAAATTAAACCATAGGGTACGCAGGGGACTGGCAGCAAACTGAATGTATCCACGAGCAAATGAGGTATCTGCAGCAGCAGCAGCAGCAGCAGCAGCAACAACAACAACATCAGCAGCTACAACAACGCAGCAGCTCCTGCTCCTCATGATATGCAGCCCACAACGCCGGCATTCAAACCCTAAACCCTAAACCCTAAACCCTAAACCCTAGAGTGTGATTACCTTTGCAACGATCTGAATGTCTCTTTCTTCCGGGTGTACAGCCAGCAGCAGCGTGCAGACAGCTCCAATCCCAGGGGCCCCCTCAACGGAGACTAAACCTAACTCGCGGGGCCCCTCCGCCAGCAGCAAAGCAGCAGACGGATACAGCATTGAGGAGACAGGCGTCATGTCGAGCAGCACATAAGGCAGTCCTGCTGCACCTGCTGCGCATGCAGCAGCAGCTGCTGCAGCCTGTGCTGCAGCAGACTCCCCTGCAGCAAACGCACCGCCAGGTGCAGCAGCAGCAGCAGCAGCAACTGCTGCTGCTGTTCGCCCCGGCAACGGTACGTCTTCTACAAGAGACATAAAGAAGCAAGAGGAGACAGACACACCTGAATGCAGCACATTATGCTGCCCCCACACAGAAGGGGGCCCCCCCTCTGTCTCTATCATACCGTCTGCAGCCGACAAGGGGGCCCCAGCCACCACCCCGATCTGCTGCAGCTCCTCTGCTGCTTGCTGCTGCTGTTGCTGTTGCTGCTGCTGCTGCCGCTGCACTGCTGCAGCAAGAAATGCAACAGGCGGTACGCTGCTCAGCTGCCCCGACCCTGCAGCAGCGGGGGGCCCCTTATCAAGCCCTAGGGGGCCCCCCGCGCAGGAAGTAGGGGGCCCCTCAGGGCTCCAGGGCATTGCTCGATGAGCACTACGGGGCCCCACGCTGCTGCTTGCTGCTGCTGTTGCTGCTGCTGCTGCTGCTGCAGCAAAGGTCGCCTGTAGGGGAGTCTCAGCCGCGCCTAACGGCCCTGGAGCTGCTGCAGGGCACCCCGCCAGACCGGCAGCAGTTTCCTCACCTTCTGCAGCAGCAGCAGCAGCAGCAGCAGCTGCTGCTGCTGCTGAAGCTGCTGTAGCTGCACCAGCTGAGGAGCGTAGTTCTGCTTCACTCACAACAAGGTGTAGGCAAACAATATGCAGCACATCTACGCTGAGAAGAGCGAGGAAGCTTCTTAAAGGGGGGCCCCCAGAGGCCCCCAGGGGGCCCCCTAGAGGGCCCCCTAGGGGCCCCCCCTGTGCATAAGACTGCAAATCGAAGACAACAGTCTTACAGAGACATTTAATAGAAGCTACCGGCTGCTGTCCAGCAGGGATAGCTGGGGCCCCGTCGGGGGCCCCCCCTAGCCCTGCGTCTGCTGGGGAGGGGGGCCCCTCATCAAGCAATCGAATGTAAGGGGGCCCCTGCATAAACGTATTAACAGCAGAAGCCCTGGGCCCTAGCTCAGAAAAAGAGTGAAGGCTGAGGCTTCGCAGGGCCCCCAATGAGGGGTCATACCCCATAACAACAGCACGGTATTCTCCTAGCAGCAGCAGCAGCAAATCAGGGGCCCCTGGGGCCCCCTCACTCTCTCCTCTTACACGCGTTTCTTCAGAGTATAGGGGCCCATGGGGGGCCCCTAGCTGTGCTTCTTTGCTGCAGGGAAGAACAGCAGCAGACACTGCAGGATAGTTTAGCTGAGCCTCGCATAGAACGCGTAGAGGCTCATCAACAGTACTGCTACTCTCTAGGGGGCCCCCATGGGGGCCCCCAGGGGCCCCCCCATGGGGGGCCCCTTGGGGGGCCCCCTGTGGGGTTCGTTGAGGGGCCCCTTGGGGGGCCCCCTGTGGGGCTGGTAAACAGTAGACTTTTATAAGCCGAGGCAGCAGCAGCACTAAGCAGGGGCCCCCCCCAGGAAGCAAAGAAGCAAATAAGACTTGATGAACGTGAGAGCCCTCTGCTGCTACGTCTATTAAACCCTGCTGCTTCATTGTGCTGGGGGGCCCCCCTTGGAGGCCCCTGGGGTTGGGGGCCCCAAGCAAGGGAGGCAGCGCTGCAGCAAGGGGCCCCTAAGGGTATAACACCCTAAACCCTAAACCCTAAACCCTAAACCCTAAACCCTAGGAGGGAAAAAGGGCCCTAACATAGAGAGGGGCCCCCAAAAAAGGAGACAGTTGGGGCCCCAGGGAGATGAAGTAAATAGTAGGGCCCCCTGTCTCTCTCGAGTATTTAAAATAGATGATAATAAACACAAACAATATAATGCAGCAGCAACAAAGCAGCAACAAGCTAGGGGCCCCGCTGCAGGTCGCAGCAGCCCCAAGCTGCCCCAGGTTGTCCCGGGGGCCCCTGAGGAGGCCCCCCTACCCCTAAACCCTAAACCCTAAACCCTAAACCCTAACCACACACAAACTATTTGAGGGGCCTTCTGGAGTACAAACTGACAAATTATTTTCTTTAAGTGTTGCACAGGCTCCTCACACATCCTCCCTTCTAGACGGCCCCAGCAGCAGCTGCTGCTGCTGCTGCAGCTGCTGCTGCTGCTGCTGTTGCAGCTGCTCGTGCTGTGAACACAAATGCTGTTGTAGTAGCAGCAGCAGTAACAGCAGCAGCATCAGCAGCAGATAGTTCAGGTGTACACGCAGCTCGCTCCGCTGCCGCCTTTCTGTAGTCTCGCGGCCCCGTGACGGCGACAGCAGCAGCAGCAACAGCAACACAGTAGCAGCAGCAGCACCAGCTGCAGCAACAGCAGCAGCAGCAGCAACGGGGACGCAGCAGCAGCAGCAGCAGCAAAACGCATGCCTTAAACGGTAGCCCCCATTCTCTTCTAGTCCTCGCTACCTCACTGCTGCTTCCTCTATGAGGCCATGGAAATGCAGCAGCAGCAGCAGCAGCAACAGCAGCAGCAGCTGCTGCCGCCTCCTTCCCTAGAGGGGGCGGCAGAGCAGCAGCAACAGAGGCAGCAACAACAGCAGCAGCAGCTACTGCAGCAGCAGCAGCAGCTGAATGGGAAGGTTCCTCAGGCCCCCGCAGCTGCGCCTGTAGATAGTTCTGATGAGGGGCCCCTGCAGCAAATGATGCGGGAGGTGCTGCAGCAGCAGCAGCAGACCGATATAGGTCTCCTTGCTGAGAGCCTCAAGTGTCTCGATGCGCATGGGTGGCAGCAGCAACAGCAGCAGCCTTCTGCAGCTGCAGCTGCAGCAGCAGCAGCAGGACTCGCAACGCCTGCGCATCTGTCTCTCTTTGTGCGGCGTCAGCGACTTGGGGTGTACAGACAGCAGCTACAGGCCTTCAAGAGAGTGTCTCCTTTGCTGCTGCAGCTGCAGCAAGCAGCAGAACAGCTGCGAGCTGCCTTGGGTGCTGCTTTAGGGCGCCTCACTGCGAACAGACAGCAGCTGCTGCCGCTGCTGCAGCAGCTGCTGGAGTTGCGGAGGCAGCAGCAGCAACTTACAGACAAAGAAACCCTCTGTCTTTCTCTTTTAAATCGTTTGTGTCTCCCGCAGCAGATATTTAAACAGCTCACTAGCCCCGTGCTGCAGCAGGAGCCTTCAGCAGGAGCTGCAGCAGCAGATGGAGCAGCAGAGCAGCAGCAGCAGCAGCAGCAGCAGCAAGATGCACTGTTTAAGGAGCTCAAGGCCACACGTTCAGCGCTAGCTGAGGTGCAGCAGAAGAAACAGCTGCTACAGCAACTAGCAGCAGCAGCAGCAGGAGAAACAGCAGCAGCAGGAGAAGCGGCAGCAGCAGGAGAAGCAGCAGCAGCAGCACCATTTCCCCTTATTGACAGTTTGCTGCAACAGACAAAAGAACTCGAAGATATCGGGCACGAGAAGTTATATATGCTGCTGCTGCAGGGGCTGCAGCAGCTTGCTGCAACAGCAGCGCCAGCAGCAGCAACAGCAGGAAGTGCTGCCATCACCTCCGCCTTCCAAGCGCTTCTAGACCTTGCGCAGCAGCAGCAGCAGCAGCAGCAGCAGCCGCTTATGGATGGAGCAGCAGCAGCAGCAGCAGCAGCGCCGACAAATCCGGCAGCACCAACCACAGCAACAACAGCAGCAGCAGCAGCAGCAGCAGCAGGCAGCCAGGTGGGTTCGACGAGGGAGCATGAGTGCGGCATTTTGCTGTGGGAGGCATTTGCTGATTTGTATAGACACCCTGCATATTTGCTGCAGTGTATGCAGCAGCTGCTGCGGCTGCGGCGGCAGCTGCTGCTGCAGCAGCTGCAGCAGCAGCAATTTGAAGGCCCCTATTGGGGGGGCCCCTACGACCCTGTTGCTGCTAAAGAGATAGCGGGGCCCCTCACTTCTGTGCTGAGGTGGCTGCCTCGCGCTGCTGCAGCAGAAGCTGCTGTCTTCGTCTCCTTGCTGCAGCTCCTCTTCGCCCGTGGAGGCGCAGCAGCTCTGGGGATGGAGCAGCAGCAGCAGCAGCAGCAGCAGCAGCAGCAGCGGCAGCCAAGCGAAACGATACACGGGTCAGCTGCTGATGCGGCAGAGACAGCTGAGGTGAGGAAAGCAGAAGCTGCAGAAGGGCCTCCCTTTCTTGTGCAGCAACAGCAGCAGCAGCAGCAGCTGCTGCTGCAGCAACAGCAGCAGGAGAGGAGCTGGCTGCCTCTGTCTGATACAGCAATCCTCCCTGATGAGGCAGGAGGAAGTGCTGCTGCTGCTGCTGCTGCTGCTATGCAACAGCTACTGCAGCCGATGGCACTGGTTGACGCTGCCCTTGAGGCCCTGGAGGGGCCCCTTGCTGCTCAGGTTGCAGCAGCTCTCAACAGCAGCAGCAGCAGCAACAGCAGCAGCAGCACTTGCGGCATCACCGCATTCAAAGTAGGTTTCCTGCTGGAGCAGGCAGCAGCCGCAGCGGAACGAGCTGTTGCTGCTGCTGTCAAGGAGTCCCCTCAGCTTCGTCTGCAGCAGCAGCAGCAGCAGCAGCAGCAACAGGAGCAGCAGAAGCAGCAGCGGAGGCCTTTACTTGTGCGTTTCCTTCTAGAGTTATCAGGCCAAGCCCTAGACAGGTTCGAGCAGCAGTGGGAGGCTTCAGCGCTGCTGCTGCCGCCTCCGTCAGCAGCAGCAGCAGCAGCAGCAGCAGGAGAATGGGCTCCTGCTGCTGAGGGGCGCTGGAGCCGCAGCAGCAGCAGCAGCAGCAGCAGCAGAAGGAATCTTCCTTCCTTTCTGACTTCTTTTGCCTCGCGGCTGCAGGATCTGCTGATGGCGTATGCGGCGTGTCTGCCTGCCCCCCTAGAGCAGCAACAGCCGCAGCAAGAGCAGCAGCAGCAGCAGCAGCAGCAGCAGCAAACCGCTGTTAGTCAGCTTGAGTCTCTTATAGGGCGTGATGTACCCCGCTGCATTAATTACTGTCTCCAAGCAGCCGACTTCATGTCTCGCCCCGAAGGGTGTGTGTTTGTAATGAATGCATTTTGCTGCTTGAGGGCCTCGCTGCAGATACAAAGTGTCTCCTTTATCAGCAGCAGCAGCCAGCAGCAGCAGCAACAACAACAGGGGGACGCACAGCACCAGGAAGTGCTGCTGCTGCACGAAGTTGTGGCTCTCCCGGTGCAGCAGCAGCAGCGACAGCTCCTCACCCGATTAATAGAAGACAAAAGCCAGGAGTTAGGGGCATTAGAAGCAACAAGACTTTGCAGTGTATGCAAACTGAGTAGCAGCAGCATCGATCCTGCTGCTGCTGCTGCTGCTGGTGCTGGTGCTGTGGAGGATAGCGCACAAGGGGGCGCTGCTCCGCAGGGACAGGAAGCAGCAGCAGCAGCAGAAGCAACAACAACAGCAGCAGCAGCAGAAATGCTAGAAAGGTGCAATGCATGCGTTGCTGCTGTTGTAGGCAGCCCCAACGCTCTTGAGTGTCCCCTTTTAGCAGCACTATCGGATGCAGCAGCAGCAGCAAAAGCAAAAGAGAAAGCAGCAAGTTTGCTGCTGCAGCGCTACACAGCTCTCTGGGAAGCTGCTGCTGCTGCTGGCCCCACATATACACCTCAGCATACACCGGACCAGCTGCGAGTTATCCTCGAGCTGTAGACAAAACCCTCTCCAGCCTTAAACCCTAAACCCTAAACCCTAAACCCTAAGGGTCTGAGGCCTCGTGCTGCGCTGTCTCCCCAGTTAAAGAGATAGGGACTTCAAACAGAAGAGACAGAGACGGAGACAGAGAGAGACAGAGAGACAGAGATGGAGACAGAGACAGAGAGAGACAGAGAGAGAGACAGAGAGAGACAGAGAGACAAAGAGAGAGACAGACAGGCTAGAAGAATAAACGGAGCAGCAGCAACAAACGCATGCATGCAGACACAGAGATTGTTTGGGTACACCAAATGTCTCCTTTCCCTCTGTATCTGTATTTGTGTCTGTCTCCTCCTGTCTCCTTATTGCTTCTCTCTCTCTCTCTCTGTCTCTATCTCTCTCTCTGTCTCTCTCTGTCTGTCTGTCTGTCTGTCTCTCTCTCTCTCTCTCTCTCTGTCTCTCTGTCTCTCTGTCTCTCTGTCTCTCTCTCTGTCTCTCTCTTACTCTCTCTCTCTCTCTCTCTCTCTCTCTCTCTCTCTCTCTCTCTCTCTCTCTCTCTCTCTCTCTCTACAGTCTGTCTGTCTCTCTCTCTCTCTCTCTCTCTCTCTCTCTCTCTCTCTCTCTCTCTCTCTCTACCTCTGTCTCTCTCTCTCTCTCTCCGTCTGTCTCTCTCTCTCTCTCTCTCTGTCTCTGTCTCTGTCTCTCTCTCCGTCTCTCTCTCTGTCTCTCTGTCTCTGTCTCTGTCTCTCTCTCTGTCTCTCTCTGTCTCTCTCTCTCTGTCTCTCTCTAAGAGTCTTCGGAGACGCAAAATAGAGATATAAAGCTGAAAAGCCTTATGCTTCAGCCTGCATGCGTTTTTATTGCAAGTGTCTCCTTTCGCTGTCTCCTCCTGTCTCCTTTTGTCTCCTTGGGGCTTGCTGCGTCCGTGCTGCTGGGGCGAGCAGCAGCAGCCGCTGCTGCTACAGCAGCCTTCTGCCGCTGCTGCTGCTGCTGGGATGTGTAGTGTCTCTCTTTTCTTACTTTCTTCTTTGCTTCGTCTCTTTTATTACTTTTGGCTGTCTCTCTTATTGCTTCTTGCGGTGTATATACAGAGAGCAGCAGCAGCTTCCCCACAGCCCCGCAGCAACTGTGCTGCAGTGTGGAGGCCGCAGCTATTGTATTTGTTTTTCTTTATCTTCTTTTATATTTTGCTGTTGTTTAATTATATATTTAGAGACAGACACTGCAACGAAGCAGCTGCAGCAACAAGCTAGAAGCCCGTCCCTTGCTCCTGCCGCTGCGGCTGCTTCAGCTGCTGCAGCTACGCTCGCTGCTGCTGCAGTTGCTGCTGCTGCTGCTCCTGCCTCTTGCTGCAGCATCAGAAGTGTCTCCTTTTGCTGCTTGTCTCTCTGCTGGGGAAGGTCGTAGCTGCTTAGCCTGCTGCACGTAGCATGCGTCAGCAGGGAGTCTCCTCCAGCCCGGCTCCTCTTGCTGCTGCTGCTGCTGCTGCTGCTGCTGCAGTAATTCCTCATCTTCGTGGCTACCTGCAGCACCTGCGCGTACACCGCGTGCTGCACTTGTTGCTTTTGCTTCTGCTCAACTGTCTCCTCCGCATGCAGTGCTGCCATGGCGATCCGTAGGTTGCAGGGTCTCCTTAGGGTTTAGGGTTTAGGGTTTAGGGTTACTATGCCTTTACAGCCTAAGTTGAATATGCTGCAGTGTCTGTGGTGTCTCCTCCTGTCTCCTTTTGTCTGCATGCGTTGCCGTCTCTGTTTATTTGTTTTGAATTAGAGACTGTCTCCCTATTTAGGGAGGACTGTCTCCTCTTTAGAGACACTCCCTTGCTGCTGCTGTTGCTGCTACTGTTGCTGCTGTTGCTGCTGCTGCTGCTGCTGCAGCAGCAGATAGCCGCACTTTATGCAGCTCTGGCCTAACTACATTCGATTGATTTTTTGTATGTGTCTTTAATTACTTTATTATTATTATCATTATTATATTATTATTATTATTAATATTAATATTATATTATTACTTATTATTATTAATTATTTATTATTATTTATTATTATTAATTATAATAATTATTATTTTATTAAATATTATGTATAATCGCAGACAAAGCCAAACAAAACTAAAAAAAGTAAAATGCTCAAAAGCACTTAAATCAAAATAAAAATAAATAAATAAAATAAATAAATAAATAAATAAATAAATAAAATAATAAGATAATAAGATAATATATTTTGTGTCTTTGTTTATGCAGGTGCACACTGTGAAGCGTCTTGCGAGGTAGGGGTCTTCGGCAGGTTAACAAATTCTTATTGTTTAGTGTCATGCGGAGGCAGCGAGAACTTTTATTCTCTTCTTGAAGCAGAGCTCGGGCCTCATATACCCGTCGTGCATGCATCTATTGCCGGCACTGCTGTCGTAGGCAGTGTCTCTGTTGGTAGGCTACGCACTCCTCTTGCTGATTATCTTGCTGCTGATGTTGCTGCTCTTGCTGCTGCTCCTGATGCTGCTGATTATCTTGCTGCTGATGCTCCTGCTCTTGCTGCTGCTGCTGCTGATTATCTTGCTGCTGCTGCTGCTGATTATCTTGCTGCTGCTGCTGCTCTTGCTGCTGCTGTTACTGCTGCTGGTAGATTTGGTGGTGGTGCCGGTGGTTTGCTGCTGCTGCAGATGCTGCTGCTAGCTTTGTTGGCTGCTGCTGCTGCTGTTGCTGCTGCACTTGCTATTTGTTCTCGTATACTGTTATCGCATTAGGTGTTAGTTTTACTCCCCACTACATATGCAGAAACCGCCTTTCCCATTGCTGCTGCTGCTGCTGCTGCTGCTGTTGCTGCTGCTGCTGCTGCTGCTGTTGCTGCTGCTGCTGCTGCTGCTGCTGCAGGGAACAAGCACGGTTTGTTGGTGCCGTCTACGACTACTGATTTGGAGCTGCAGCATCTGCGCAACAGTCTGCCGGACAGCGTGAAAATAAGAAGAGTAGAAGAGCGTCTATCTGCTCTAGGAAATTGTGTTGCTACGAACGACTATACGGCTTTGCTGCATCCGGATATAGACAGAGAGACAGCAGAACTTATTCAAGATGTGCTGCAGGTGATGCCCCTTTCACTGCTGCTGCTGCTGCTGCTGTTGCTGCTGCTGTTGTAGCTGCTGTTGGTGCTGCTCGCCTTTGTTTGGCGTCTCCTTCTCCAGGTGTCTCCTCGCTTGCTGCTTTATTTATGCCCTCGTTCTTTTCTTTTTGTTCTTGCTGTCGCCTTCTCTTGTTTTATTATGCTGCTGTCTCCTTCAGCTTGCTGTCTCTCGTGCTGCTGTCTCCTCCTCGTTTTTGTCTCCTCCTTGGTGTCACCTTCTTCTTGCTGTCTCCTCTTGTTATGACTTTCTTTGTATGTCTGTTTTTTGCTCAGCTTTTTATCTTTTATCTGCCTCCCTCTTCTTGTTGTCTCCTTTCTGTTTTTGTTTGTGTCTCTTTCTTATATACTTCCTGTTGTTGCTGTTGCTGATGCTGTCTCAGCATCTCCTTTAGCTGTCTGACTGTCTCCTTTCAGCAGCTGATGTCCTTCCGGCACTTCTTATTATTTCTTTTTCTTTTATTTTGTCTCTCTTTTTATGGTGTCTGTCTCCCTTTTAGGTGTCTGTCTCCTTTTCCTGCTGTCTGTCTCCTTTTTTTACTTCACGTCTATACCCCTTTATGTTGTCTCCTTCTCTTCTTTTCTTTTCTTGTCTATACGTGCCCTCATGCCTTCTGCTGCTGCTGCTGCTGCTGCTGCTGCTGTTGCGCAGGTGGAGGTGTTCCGCTCAATCATAGGCGGCCAGCTGCTTGTAGGGAGTTACTGCGTGTTAACAAATCAGGGGGGACTTGTAAGCAGACCTAAACCCTAAACCCTAAACCCTAGAGGAGACACTATAGGGTCCTTATTGAGGGGAGACAGGTGGAACTCCCGCTGCTGCTGTCTCTTTTTAATCTCTGGTAGTTCGTCTGCTGCTGAGGGGTCTGTCTGTCTCCTTCCTGCTGCAATAATATGTCTCTCTCTCGCTCTTTCTCTGTTGCTGCTTGGTGTCTCCCGTTGCCCCTGTTTAGCTGCCGCCAGGTGTCTCCTTTTGTCTTTCTTTGTTGCTGAGGGTCTCCTTTTGTCTTCATTAGCTTTATTCTTTTGTCTCTTTATTGCTGCCAAGTGTCTCCTTTTGTCTTCTTTAGCTTTATTCTTTTGCTTTTATTGCAGCTAAGTGTCTCCTTTTGTCTCTGCTGTCTCCTTTTAACTCCATGCTTTTGGCTTTATTGCTGCAAAGTGTCTCCTTTTGTCTTCATTAGCTTTATTCTTTTGTCTCTTTATTGCTGCTAAGTGTCTCCTTTTGTCTTTGCTGTCTCCTTCAGGTGCACTCAGGAACAACCAAAGAAGAGATGGAGGACTTGTCTCAGTTGCTGCAGGTCCCCTTCACTGCAGGGACAGTTAACAGGGGCTCAGACCTTGTGGGCGCTGGTGGGCCCTCTAAACCCTAAACCCTAAACCCTAAACCCTAAACCCTAATTTGAAACCCATAAGCATAAAGCCCATGAACTAAACACCAGCACCTAAACATAAACCTATAAACACTAACTTCTAGAGACTAAACTGCTGCTGCTACTATTGCTGCTATTTCTGCTGCTATTAGTACTGCTACTACTACTGTTGCTGCAACTAGTGTTGCTGCTGCTATTACTGCTGCTACTACTACTGCTACTCCTACTGCTGCTGCTGCTACTACTACTGCTGCTACTACTACTGCTACTATTACTGCTGCTGCTACTACTACTGCTGCTGCTACTACTACCTCTACTGCTGCTGCTACTACTACCGGTGCTGCAACTGCTGCTGCTGCTGCTGTTGGTGCTGCTGCTGCTGTATAGGTTTGATGGTGAACGACTGGGTAGGGTTTTGCGGTATGGAGACAACTGCAACAGAGCTGGCGGTAGTTGAGAGAATATTTAAATTGACAAACGCAGAGCAGCAGCAGCTGTCTCTCAGCGATGACCTCAAACTCAGGACCTCCCTGGTAGACTTCCTCAGCTAACTTAAACACACCTGCACATGCTGCAGCAAATGCAGCAGCAGCAGCACAAGATGCTGTTGTAAATGCAGCAGCAGATCCAGCAGCAGATGCTATAGCAGATGCAGCAGCAAATGAAGCAGCATCAGATGCTATAGCAGATGCAGCAGCAAATGAAGCAGCAGCAGATGCTGTAGCAAATGCAGCAGCAAATGCAGCAGCAGCAGATGCTGCAGCAGCTGCTGTTTCAGGTGTTTTGGGGGCTGCATTGTATATATGGGGACTTTGGGCTGTCTCCTTTTGACAGCGAGGGGCCCCTTAAGGCTTTCTCGTTCTTAAGAGGGCCCCTCGGGGCCCTGGCCCCTTCGGGGGGGCCCTAGGGGCCCCCCAACAAACAAGGTTTAGGGGCCCCCCCAGTACGGGTTTAGTACCCTGTTTACTGTGAGGGGGCCCCCAGAGGGTTGGGGTGAGCTGGGGGCCCCATGTCGGAGTTAAGTTTGGGTTTGTCAGAGTACAGAGAATTGTAAGTAGCAAAGAAGGAGACAGTGAGTGTCTCCTTTAGACAGTGTCTCCTTTAGACAGTGTCTCCTTTAGATGCTCGCTCCTGTCTCCTTGGAGACAGGAAGAGACAGACAAAGAAGGGATTATTAGATAGGAAGCAATATTAAGAACTTGAGAGGAAAGAGAGAGACAAAAGAAGAGGCAGCACATAAAAACAGCAAGAGGCAGCAGCACCAGCTAGATATACTTACATACATATATATATATATATATATATATAGAGAGAGAGAGAGAGAGAGAGACAGGCGTAGTGAAGAGGGACAGAAGAGAGAAGGGGAGGTTTAGAGTCTCCAAGAGGCAAGCAGAGGCACTTAAAAGACAGTGCAGCAAAAGGAGACGGACGAGATATAATAAGGATTGAAGGGGACAGTCAGAGGAGACACAAGACAGCCCCAAAGAGAGACAGCGAGTCCAACTTAAAACTCCTAAAAAGCAAGCAAACCCCTTGGGGTGTAGCTGCGCTCCGAGTTACATAAGGTGTCTCTTAAGCTGCACAACAGCAGCACTGCCTGGAGCCTTCTTTCCCCTCCTCTGTCTTGGGGTTTATTAGGGTGTATTAGGGTTTATTAGGGTTTATTAGGGTTTATTAGGGTTTATTAGGGTTTATTAGGGTTTATTAAGGTTTATTAGGGTTTATTAGGGTTTATTAGGGTTTATTA
>NW_013549730.1:6001-21965 GCF_000499425.1 Eimeria acervulina
TGTAAGACTTCGGCAACGAGGACGACGACGTGCTGCTGCTGCTGCTGCTGCTGCTGCTGCTGCTGCTGCTGCTGCTGCTGCTGATGCTGCTGCTCTTGCCTCGTCCTGCTGCTGCTGCTGTTGACGGTACGCGTACACCTGCTAATGCTGCAACACATATATCCAAACCCTAAACCCTAAACCCTAAACCCTAAACCCTAAATAATAAACAAACAACCATAAACTCTAAACCCTTAGCCCTTATAAAACCCTAAACCCTAGACGATAAAGAGTAAACCCTAAGCCCTCGAAACCCTCGAAACCCTCAAAACCCTAAACCCTAAACCCTAAACCCTCAAACCCCCAAAACCCCAAACCCTCAAAACCCTTAACCCTAAGCCCTAAACCCTAAACCTTAAACCCTAAACCCTAAACCCTGACAAGAGGGGCATCTTGGAGGCAATTGCAGTCTATAGAATATTTCTGCTTCTGCTGCAGCAGCGAAGACGAAGCCGCAGAGCCTGCACTGAAAATGTCGCTGCGAGTTTAACATCTGGACAGGGCCTTAACACACAAACACACAACGCTCTGCTGCTGCTGCTGCTGCTGCTGCTGCTGTTGGTGGTGGTGGTGCTGCTGTAGGTGCTGCTGCTGCTGGTGGTGCTGGTGCTGCTGTTAGTGCTGCTGCTGCTGCTGCTGTTAGTGCTGCTGCTGCTGCTGCTGTTAGTGCTGCTGCTGCTGTTGGTGCTGCTGTTAGTGCTGCTGCTGCTGTTGGTGCTGCTGCTGCTGCTGTTGGTGCTGCTGCTTCTGCTGTTGTTTCTGTCTTTGTTTTTGTTGTTGCTGTTGCTGCTGCTGACGGGTTTAAAAGGGTTTACAGATGTTTATAAGAATTTATACGTGTTCATAAGGGTTTATTAGGGTTTATAAGGGTTTATTAGGGTTTATAAGGGTTCATTAGGGTTTAGGGTTTAGGGTTTAGGGTTTATACCGGCCCTAACGACTCTGCCTTTGAGGGTAATTACATCGCCAACGTCCATCACAGATAAATGCCTGCATAAATAAATAAATAAATAAATAAATAAATAATTAAATTAAATTAAATTAAATAAATAAATAAATAAATTAAATAAACAGTAAGAATAAATAAAAAGGATAGGCGAGAAGATAGCACAAAAATTCAGGGTTTAGGGTTTGTTGTTTAGGGTTTTGTTAGGGTTTAGGGTTTGATTAGGGTTTAGGGTTTACGTGGTGTTGTTTGTTGCGACAAAGTCTGCATGTATGAGGCGAGCACAGAGAGGAGGAGCAGCAAGAAGTGATTGCTGCTGCAGCAGATGCAGTTGCTGCAGTTCTTGCTGCTGCTGCTGCTGCTGTTGCTTCCGTTGCTGCAGTTGCTGTTGCTGCTGCAGCACATGCAGTTGCTGTTGCTGCATTTCCTGCTGCAGCTGCTGCAGCTGCTGCTGTTGCTGCTGCAACAGCTGCTGCTGTTGTTGCTGCTGCAGCAGCAGCAGCAGCTGCATGGAGAGAGCGGGCAGCACCTTCTTATGCAGCAGCTGCAGCGTTTGCTGCGGCAGCAGCAGCAGCTGCTGCGCTAAGAAAGGCTGCTGCTCCAGCAGCAGTAAAACATCAATATAAATAGGTATGCTGCTTGCAGCCTTCTGCTGCTGTCGCTGCTGCTGCTGCTTCTGTAGCTTCTGCTGCAGCAGATGCAGCTGCTGCTGCAGCAGCGGGGCAGCAGCAGCAGCAGCAGCAGCAGCTTGGGTTTCTTCAGGAAATGCATACATCAAAACATACAGCAGCAAATCGCGCAGCAGCTGCTGCTGCTGCGCGAAGCAAAACATCCATCGGCATTCTAACTCTGTTGTTGTTGTTGCTGCTGCTGCTGCTGTTGCAGCAGCAGCTGCTGCTGCTGCTGCTGCGGGTGTGGCAGCTGGAAGGAGTGCAGCAGGCGGTACGTACTGCTGGTGCTGCTGCTGCTGCTGCAGCAGCAGCTGCAGCTGCTGCTGCAGCTTTCGTTTTAGAACAGCACTTGTGCTGGGCCCTTTGGGCTGTATATACACCTCATTTGCTGCTGCTGCTGCTGCTGCTGCTGAACCCCCCACTTGCATATAAGCATCTTCTGGTGTTGCAGGCAGCGCGCTGTTCATCCTAAACCCTAAACCCTAAACCCTAAACCCTAAACCCTCGGGGAGGAAGGCCTCAGGTTGTGTAAACCATTGAAATTTATATAAAAAAATAAAAAAGTAATACACCGTAAAACAAAAAAAAACAGAGGGTTTAGGGTTTAGGGTTTAGGGTTTAGGGTTTAGAGGCATGGCTTAGGGTTTAGGGTTTAGGGATCTGCATCTAGGGTTTAGGGTTTAGTAGGTTAATTAAAGATTTACGGTTTAGGGTTTAGGGTTTAGGGTTTATTAAGTGTTTAAGGATCAGGGTATAGGGGGGTTTGGCTAGGGTTTAGGGTTTAGGGTTTAGGGTTTAGGGTTTAGGGTTTAGGGTTTAGTGCTGAGGAAGAAAAAAGTTGAAGAAAGGGCAGAAGACAAATAGCGGTTGCAAACAAACAGCAAAAAGAAGAAGACAACAGCAGCAGCAGCAGCAGCTGTTGCTGCTGCTGCTGCTGCTGCTGCTGCTGCTGCTGCTGCTGCTGTGGTGGGGTTGTTCACCGGGGCCCTCAAGCGACGGTTTTGTTTGTTATTTTAATTATTTATTTATTTTATATTAATTAAATTAATTAATTTCAGTCAATAAACAACTTGAAGATTCTGCTGCTTGAGGAAGACTCCATCATCTTTGCTGCTGCTGCTGCTGCTGCTGCTGTTGCTGCTGCTGTTGCTGCTGGCTGGCAGCAGCAGCAGCAGCAGCAGGTCGCATGTCTTCACCTTGCTGCTCTGCTAGAAATATCTTTTAGCTGCTGCAGCTACTCACAGAAGGATCTGCCTGCAGCTGCAGCTGCAGCAGTAGAGGCCCAGCAGCAGCAGCAGCAGTTGCAGCAGTTGCAGCAGCAGCAGCTGCAGCAGCAGCAGCTGCAGCTGCAGCCGCAGCAGCAGCAGAGGCGGCACAAGCATATAAAACACGCAGCAGCAACACGTACAGCAGCAACACCTACAGCAGCAACAACGGCAGCGACATCCAGACCAGCAGCGACTACAGCAGCAGCAGCAGCAACACCTACAGCAAGAGCGGCAGCAACAAGACCTGCAGCAGCAGCAGCAGCAGCAGCAACAACTACAGCAGCAGCAGCAGCAAGATGCTCTCGCTTGAGAAAGGTCTACAAGCTGCTCCGGTGCAATCATCAACCCCGACAGAAGGGGTAGGGGGAGCAAATTCTGCTGCTGCTGCTGCTGCTGCTGCAGCACCAGCAGCAGCGGCAGGAGCCAGAGCAGCAGAAGATGCAGCAAAGAAGAGGCGAAAGCAGCAGCAAAATCTGCTGCTGCTGCGCCTTTTGCTGCTAGCTGCAGCAGCGCTGCTGCTGTATTTGCTGCTGCTGGGGACGAGGGTGAAAGGCTTTGCAGCAGCAGCAGCAACAGCAGCAGCAGCAGCAGGAAGAGCAGCAGCAGCAGCAGCATCACGAGCAGCAAATCCCTTAGGGATAGTTGCAGCAGTTTATCGTTGGGCGACTCTGCGTCATCTGCTGCTGCTGCTGCTGCTGTTGCTGCTGCTGCTGTGGGGTGTATATCAAATGCTGCTCGTGTCTCGGGTTGCAATCTACGCATCAGGGCCCCTAATGAAGTATATACTTAAACGGTGTGCTGCTGCTGCTGCTGCTGCTGCTGCTGCTGCTGCTGAGGCTGCTGCTGCTGAGCCTGAGGCTGGTGCTGCTGTTGCTGTTGATGTTGCTGCTGTTGGTGTTGCTGCTGTTGGTGCTGCTGCTGCTGTTGCTGCTGTTGCTGCTGCTGATGGTGTTGCTGGTGTTGCTGCTGCTGGTGCTGCTGCTTCTTCTTCTCATGCCGTTGCTGCTGCTGCTGCTGCTGCACATACTACTGATTTCGCTGCTGTTATTTTTGCTGCTGATTCTGCTCTTGCTGCTAGTGTTGCTGTTCCTGCTGCTGTTGTTGCTGCCGTTGATGTTGTTGTCGCAGCAGCTGCTGCTGTCGTTGTTGTTGTTGTTGCTGCTGCTGCTACGGCTATGCCTGCTGCCCTTTCGTGTCTCCTTTCTGCTTCTGCTGCTGGCGATTGCTTCATCCTGCTGGTCATTGTGCTGCTGTTGCTGCTGCTGCTGCTGCTGCTGTTGCTGCTGCTGCTGCTGCTGCTGCTGCAGCTGTGAGTTCTCTCGCCGCAGTTATCGCCCCCCACCCTTTGCTCCTCATTATTTGCTGCAGCATTTCTTCTTGAGGCTGCGGCTGCTGCATGCGCAGCAGCAGCAGCAGCTGCTGCAGCAGCAACAGCAGCAGCAACAGCATCAGCAGCAGCAGAAGCAGCAGCAGCAGCAGCAGCCTTTTATTCCGTTGGGGCCGTACGACGCTCGCTGCTTCGATTCACCAACAGCAGCAGGGAGAGGATTGCTTGCAGCAGCAGCAGCAGCAGCAGCAGCAAAACTTGCTGCTGCTCTCGCGCGTTGGGGCTTCTTTCAGCAACTGCCGCTGCAGCCTTGCTGCAGCAGCGTCCTGCAGCTGCTGCAGCAGCAGCAAACAGGAGCAGTAACTGTATTAGAGTGGTATAATAAGCCCAGCAGCAAGCCCGCGGCAGCAGCTGCAGCAGCAGCAGCAGCAGCTGCTGCTGCTGCTGCTACAAGGGCAGCAGCTGCTGCACAAGCTGCTCAGCAGAGAGAGCCGCAGCTTGCAGCAGCAACACCAACAACAACAAATGCTGCTGCTGCTGCTGCAGAGGATCGCTGGAAAGACAACAGCAGCAACAACTGCAGCAGGCGCAGCACTTCGCCTGACCAGCAGCAGCAGCAGCAGCAGCAGCAGCAGCAGCAGCAGCGGAAGAAGGAGGGGCTTAAGTCTTCTATTGCCAGTGCTGCTGCTACTTTTCTGCAGCGCTTCTCGCGCAGCAGCAGCAGCAGCGACTTCTCCTGGTTCCAGCCGCAGCAGCAGCAGCAGCAGCAGCGGCGGCTGCAGCGCGAAGGGAAGCTTGAGACGGCGGCAGCAGCAGCAGCAGCAGCAGCAGCAGCAGCAGCAGAGGGGCAGCACTTTAACGACCTGCAGTTCCCTACCGAAATCCTAGTCAGCAACAACAGCAACAGCAGCAGCAGCAGCAACAGCAGCAGCAGCAGCAGCAGCAAGACAGGAGAGGAGTTTAAGAAGCTGCGCGGCGTTGTTGTTATTGTTGGTGCAGCAGCAGCAGAAGGCACGTCGCTGCAAGCAGCAGCAGCAGCAGCAGATGCAGTTAGAGCCGGGTTTTGCTGCTGCATCATTCATCTTAGCACAGACGGAGACACCCCACATCTGCTTCGTGCCTTGCAGCAGCAGCAGCAGCAGCAGCAGCAGCAAGGTGTCCACCAGCAGCAGCAGCAGCAGCAGCAGCAGGTCGAGAGGCTGCTGCTGCTTAGCGGCAGCGGGCTGATTGTGGGGCAGCCAGAAGATGAAATACGCGTAACTCATACTTGCTCCTGCTGCTACTGCTGCTGCTGCTGTTGCTGCTGCTGCTGTTGCTGCTGCTGTTGCTATCTTTGCTTCTGCTATCTTTGCTTCTGCCTATCTTTATTCCTGTTATCTGTTATCGTTGCTGCTGCTGCTGCTATCTTTTACGGTTGCTGCTGCTATCTTTGCTGCTGCTGCTGCTGCTGCTATCTGTGCTGCTGCTGCTGCTGCTGAGAGTCTCGCTAGGGAAGTATACATCACAGAGCTGCTGCCTTTGCTGCTGACCGCCCTCTAAACCCCCGCATCTTCCTGCTGCTGCTGTTGCTGCTGCTGCTGCTGCTGCTGCTGCTGTTGCTGCTGCTGCTGCTGTTGTTGCTGCTGCTGCTGCTGCAGGCTGCATTAGAGGTGATTCATGAAGACTGCGGAGAGACTCCAATTGCTGTGATGTCTTTCGGCTCTGCATTTGCTGCTGTTGTGAAGGCGCTAACAGCAGCAAATGCTAAGGGCCCTGCTGCTGCTGCTGCTGCTGCTGCTCCTACTGCTGCTGCTGCAGCAGCAGCAGCTGCAGCAGCTCCTGCTCCTGCTGCGCTCAACTTCAGGCGAGGCATCCGGCCCCCAGAGCAATGCTCCTACTGTCGCTGCATGCAACAGCAGCAGCAGCTGCTGCTGCAGCAGCAAAAGCAGCAGGAGCTGCAGCAGGAACAGCAACAGCAGCAGCAACAGATGACTGTCGCTTGCGACCCAGATGATGCAGCAGCAGCAGCAGCAAAATCAGCAGCAGCAATTCAATCTACTATAGATGAAGACACATCCTGCAGCAGTTTGCTGCAGCAAGATGAATGTACTGGCGAGAGCAGCAGCAGCAGCAGCAGCAGCAGGAGCAGGAGCAGCAGTAAGGGTACCATCGGGCCGCGGCAGCAGGCTTCTGTTGAACCGGGGAATCAGCAGCAGCAGCAGCAGCAGCAGCAGCAGCAGCAGCAGCAGCAACACGCTTCAACAGGGGATGCAAAAGCAGCGAGAGCAGCGACAAGCCATGTTGCTGCTGCACCAGCAGCAGCAACAGCAGCACCAGCAGCAGCAACAGCAGCACCAGCAGCAGCAGCAGCAGTGCCGACGGAAGCAACTGCAGGGCCAGGATCAAGAGCAGCAACACCAGCAGCAGCAGCAGCAGCAGCAGCAGCAGCAGCAGATTCAATACAGTGCTACGGGCAAGCGCAGTCGTTTGTTTCTGCCTGCGTATTTTGTATGGCGGTGCTGCAGCCTCAAGCAGCAGCAGCAGCAGCAGCAGCAGCAGCAGCACCATTTTGGGGTTATGATTTGCTGCTGCTGCCTTATCGCGTCCGGAAGCTCATGCATTGGCTTGCTGCTGCTGCTGCTGCCGCTGCTGCTCCCCTTGCTGCTGCTGCTGCTGCTGCAGGGCCTCTGACTCCCAGGTCGCAGCAGCATGCCGTGCTGCAGCAAGAAGCAGCAGCAGCAGCAGCAGCACGAGGCGAAGTGATACAAGGCAGCGCTAGCACTAGCAGCAGCTGCAACGCGCCGGAGCAGCAGCAGCAGCAGCTGCTGCTGCTGCGGCTGCAGCAGGATGCTAAGGTCGCTGCTGCTGCTGCAGTAAACCCAGCAACAGCAGCAACAGCAGCAGCAACAGCAGCAGGGCCTCCACCAGTTTTGCTTTGCTGCCCCTGGCTGCTCCAGGAGTATATTTTATTGTATGCGCAGCAGCTGCTGCAGCAACTGCAGCAGCAGCAGCAGCAGCAGCAGCAGCAATTTGCGTCTTCTTTGTCTTTCGCAGTCTTTCGTGCTCATCATTTGCTGCAGCTGAGGAAAGTTAGAATTTCTGCTGCTGCTGCCGCAGGTGATAGTGGTGCTTCTGCTGCTTCAGGTCGCTGCCCGTTCAGCAACAGCAGCAGCAGCAGCAGCAGGAGCAGCAGCAAGATGAAGGATCGTGCATCTGGCGGCTACCTAACGGAATGCAAGCCTCGCCCCCAGCAGCAGCAGCAGCAGCAGCAGCAGCAGCAACAGCAGCAGCAGCAGCAGGAGTGGTTGCTGGTAGAAGCAGCAAACCCTGGGGGCCTCCGACAGCAGTGGGGTGCAGCAGATGGTTTGCTGCTGCTGCAGCAGCTGCAGATTCCTACTCTCTTTATTCAAGCAGCAAAGGACCCAATAGCAGCAAAAGATATTGATGTCTTTGCTGCAGCAAGGTAAACCCTAAACCCTAAACCCTAAACCCTAAACCCTTAATTTTACATACACAGGACAACCTTGCGTACTTGCAAACCGGGGAAGGAAAGGGTTTAGGGTTTAGGGTTTAGGGTTTAGGGTTTAGGGTTTATTGTGTTTAGGGGTTAGGGTTTACAAGGGTTTATAAGTGCTTCTAAGGATTTATAAGGGTTTTAAAAAGGGTTTATTAGGGTTTATAGGGGTTTATAAGGGTTTACAAAGCTTTATAAGGGTTTAGGGTTTAGGGTTTAGGGTTTAGGGTTTAGGGTTTATGGTTTAGGAATCCAAACATCAGCTTCGCTTTACTTCAATCGGGCGGCCATTTGCTGCAACTCGCAGGTATTTATTTATTTATTTATTTATTTATTTGTTTATTTATTTATCTTATATATAAGTGTTTATAAGGGCTTATAAGGGTTTATTAGGGTTTAGGGTTTAGGGTTTGTGTTTCGTTCTTTTAGGGTTTTAGGGTTTAGGGTTTTAGGGTTTCGGGTTTAGGGTTTGTGTTTTATGTTTAGGATTTATTAGGGTTTATTAGGGTTTATAAGTGTTTATAAGGGTTTACGAGGGTTTATAAGGGGTTATAAGTGTTTACTAGGGTTTATTAGGGTTTAGGGTTTAGCGTTTGTGTTTTGTATTGAGGGTTTATAAGGGTTTAAAGGGTTTATTAGTGTTCATAAGGGTTTATAAGGGTTTACTAGGGTTTATTAGGGTTTACTAGGGTTTAGGGTTTAGGGTTTAGGGTTTAGGGTTTAGGGTTTAGGGTTTAGGGTTTTGTGTTTAGGGTTTTATCCGCGATTCTGGTTCTGTCGGAGTGCTATCGAATTTTGTTTGTTTGCTTTGGAGGCAAAGAGACTGAGAGCACACAAACCCTAAACCCTAAACCCTAAACCCTAAACCCTAAACCCTAAACCCTAATGTGAGGGTTTAGGGTTTATAAGGATAGGCGGGCGTTTTCAAACCCTAAACCCTCAGCGTAAATCTCTTCTTTTTTAATGGTGCTGCTGCAGATTTTGCTGCTGCTGCTGCTGCTGCTGCTGCTCGTACTGATGCTGCTTCAGCTAATGCTGCTGCTGCTCTAGTTCTGGCGGCAACAGCAGCAGAAACAGCATCAGCAGCAGCAGCAGCAGCGGTAACAACAGCAACAGCAGCAGCAGCAGCAGTGACGGTGCTTGGTTTTGCTAAGAGCTGATGAAGGGGCAGTTGTAATGTAAACCCTAAACCCTAAAACCTAAACCCTTCTCTGTTTCGTGCTGTTCAGCTTCTTGTTCGTCTGTTGCTGCAGCAGCAACAGCAGCAGCAGCAGCAGCAGCAGCAGCAGCTGCTGCTGCTGCTGTTTCTTTTTTTCTCTAATACCATGACATCTTTGCTTGAATTTAGGGTTTAGAGTTTAGGGTTTAGGGTTTAGGGTTTAGGGTTTAGGGTTTCGTCTGTGGGGTTTGGGGTTGGGGTGGTCGCACCACCGGTCGCAGTTTAGGGTTTAGGGTTTAGGGTTTAGGGTTTAGAGGGTGTAGGGTTTAGAGGGTTTAGGGTTTAGGGTTTTAGGGTTTAATATTGAATTAAAATAAAACAATAAAATTAAAAAGACAAAAGAAGAAGCAAAGAAAAAACTACAAACTAAAGAGGCTTCCAGTGGTCTCGCCCAGCGGTCTATGAGGGTTTAGGGTTTAGGGTTTAGGGTTTAGGGTTTAGGGTTTGTGAGATGAATTCTTGTGCAATTTTTCTGTTTTTTATCGCAGTATTTCTTCTTTTTATATTTTATTTATAAATAAACTAAAAAATAAATCAAAATAAATTAAAATAACATAAAATTAACGGCAACTTTACCTTAAAATCAGCAAAGACAGCCCAGCAGCGATTAAAACCCTCAGAGGATTTCCTGCTGCACTTTCTTTGTTTATTTTTGATTATTTTAATTTATTTATTATCTCTCAAATAGACGCAAAAAAGAGAAGACGAAGGCAGCAGCAGCAGCAACAGCAGCAGCAGCAGCAGACACAGCAGCAGCAACAATACAGCAGCAGCAACAAAACACCCGCAGCAGCAGCAGCAGCAGCAGCGGCAGCAGCAATACAGCAACAGTAGCAGCAGCAGCAATACAGCAGCAGCAGCAGGGGTTTCATTGGACTCAGTGAAGAGGGCAGCACTGCGAAACAGCTCTGCTGCTGCTGCTGCTGCTGCTGCTGCTGCTGCTGCTGCTGCTGCTACTGCTGCAGTTGCAGCTGTGTGAGTAGCGCATGAAGATGGACTCTGCTGCTGCTGCTGCTGCTGCAGCAGCAGCAGCAGCAGATGGGCCCTCTTCTCCTTCCCCGCTGTCTCCTCTGGCATCCGCAGGAACAGCAGCAGCAGCAGCAGCAGCAGAATCAGCAGCAGCACCAGCAGCACCTGCAGCAACAACAACAGCAGCAGCAGGAGGAGGAAATAGGGGGTGTATATGCTGCAGCATGAGTCAGATGTTTAAGGTTTGTATGCTGCTGCAGCTGATATTATTGCTGCTGCGTTTACTGTCTCCTCGGCCTCTGCTAGGAGCAGCAAATTTATTTTTATTTATATTAGGCTGGAAGCAGCATAAGTTTTCAGGTGCTTCTTTAATGCGTTTATTTTTTGTCGCTTTCTTTTCTTTTATATTTTCTATCTCCGACGCATTTTATATTATTATTCGCTGTACAGGACCCTATGCTTTTCTGTGGTTTAACCCTAAATACTACTGGATACCCTTTACTTTCAATCCTCATCATATTATAGGGGGCCCCCCTCATTTAGGGGGCCCCCCTATAGAGGGGCCCCCTATAGAGGGTACTCATCACTTAGGGGGCCCCCCTATACAGGGTACCCCTCAATTAGGGGGGCCCCCTATAGAGGGGCCCCCTAAAGAGGGTACCCCTCAATTAGGGGGGCCCCCTATAGGGGGGCCCCCTAAAGAGGGGCCCCCTAAAGAGGGTACCCGTATAGAGGGGCCCCCTATAAGGGGGCCCCCTAAAGAGGGTACCCCGAATTATATAGGGGGCCCCTCTATAGGGGGGGCCCCCTATAAGTTAGAGGGGCCCCCTAATGATAATTATATTGGAGACCCTTATATTAAGAATGCTCCCACTTCTAATATAAAGGCGGGGGCCCCCTCTAATAAAGAAGGTAGGGGGGGCCCCCCTAAGGAAGGGGGCCCCCTAGAAGAAGCAAATAAAGCTGCTGCTGCTGATGCTGCTGATGCTGCTGCTGCTGAAGAGAAGACTAATAATAATAATAATAATAATAATAATAATAATAATTTTTATTCTTTACCGCCTCAGCATCATCCCTCTTTAATACAAATCTACTTTGAGTTTTTTAGTTTTTGTATCAGCCCCTTCGTTTGGTAGGTAAACCCTAAATAAATAAATAAATAAATAAATAAATAAATAAATAAATAAATAAATAAATTAATTAATTAATTAATTAATTAGTAGTGGCGGTAAAGAGAAGTAATTAAAATAAAAAAGTTTAAAAAAAAAACAAATCAGTATTATAACACCTTCAGGAATTAGGGTTTAGGGTTTAGGGTTTGGGGTTTAGGGTTTAGGGTTTGGGGTTAACTGTTTAAGGATCTATGGTGTAGGGTTTAGGGTTTAGGGTTAATTGTGTAGGGTTTATTGTGCAGCGTTTATCGTCTATACTTTATGGTTGATTCTTTATGGTTTAGGGTTTAGGGTTTAGTGTTTAGGGTTTAGGGTTTAGGGTTTAGGGTTTAGGGTTTAGGGTTTGTGTGTTTCAGCATGATGACGGCTTGGGTTTCGTGGAAGCTGTACAAAGCTCGTTTGCCGTCTGTTTTTAATCAAGAAGATTTTATATTTAATTCATTTGCTGCAGCAGCAGAAGAGACACCGCTGCTGCTGCAGCAGCAGCAGTTTCTGCTGCAGCAGCAACTCCAGCAGCAGCAGCAGCAGCAACAGCAGCAGCAGCAGCAAATCATTATGGGGCCTGAATGCACATTCGTACCGTTTAGAGGAGAAGGAAGAACCCTAGGAAGCCCCAGAGACAAAACTTAAATAGCAGCAGCAGCAGCTGCAGCAGCAGCAGTAGCAGCAGCAGCAATAGCAGCAGCGGGTACAGCTGCGGCAGCAGCAAAAACAATAGCAGCAGCAGAAGCAACTGCAGTAACAGCTTCTGCTGCAGCGGCAGTAGCAACAACAGCAGCAGCAACAACAACATCTGCAGCAGCACTACCAACTAGTGCAGCAGCAGTAGCAACTGCAGCAGCAGCTGCAGCAGCAGCAGCAGCAGCAGCAACTGCTGCTGCTAAGTAGCAGCGCACAATTTATATTTTGCTGCAATTTTTAAGTGTTGGCGATGAAATAGCAGCAGCAGCAACAGCAGCAGCAATAGTAACAGCAGCAGCAGCAATAGCAGCAGCAACAAAAGAAGCAACAGCAGCAGCAATAGCAGAAGCAGCGTTAGAAGTAGGTATAAGTACAGCAGCAGCCAGTGCTGCATTTACAGCAGCACTTGCTGCAGCAACAGCAGCAGCAGCAGTTAGCACGCCAACAGCAGCACTTACTGCAGCAGCAGCAGCAGCAGCAGCAACAGCAACACTCCTTGCATGTAGATACACCTGATCTTGTAAACCCTAATATTAGGGTTTAGGGTTTAGGGTTTATGCACCTCAGACAAAGAGAAAAATGCTAATGTAAATATAAATATAAAAAGCAGCAGGGGCAGCAGCAGCAGCAGCAGCCGTTGCTGCTGCTGCAGCAGCCGGTGCTGCTACTGCTGGTTTCCTGCTGCTGCTGCTGCAGCGGCTGATGCTGCAGCAGCACCTGCTGCTTCTGCAGCAGGTGCTGCAGCAGCGTCTGCTGCTGCACCCGATGTCAAGTGGACTAATGCTGCTGCTGCTGCTACTGCTGCAGCATTAGCTGCTGCTGCCGCTGCTGCTACTCTGGAGTCGTTGCAGCTACAACAAAATAAAATCTGCTGCAGGACTGCTGCAGCAGCGAAACCCTCTGCTGCAGCAACAGCTAACTGCAGTTGCTGCTTCAGCAACGGCTGCTGCTGCTGCTGCTGCTGCTGCTGTTGCTGCTGCTGCTGTGCTACCATGTGGTATCTACTAGTCAATTTGCTGCAAAGAAGTAGAAGAAGATTCAAAAGAAGCAGCAGCACCTGCTGCTGTTGCTGCTGCTGTTGCTGCTGCTGCTGCACCAACGCCAGGTGGATGCCCCACCGCCAGCTGCTGCTTTTGCTGTTGCGGCTGCTGCTGCTGCTGTTGCTGTTTCTGCTGCTGCACTAAGCAGCAAGCACCTGCAACTCCAGCTTCACGGCCTGTTGCAGCAGCAGCAGCAGCAGCAGGTGCTGCTGCTGCTGCTACTGCTGCTGCTGCTGCTGCTGCTGCTGGGGGTTCAGTGGGTCTTGATAGCTTCGGGGTGAGGAGTATCTTGGTTTGCTTTTGCTGCTGCTGCTGCTGCACTTGCTGCTGCTGCTGCACTTGCTGCTGCTGCTGCACTTGCTGCTGCGAAGGACGAGGTGGAGGCGGTGGTGGTTCGGGTATTTGCTGTTGCTGCTGCAGCAGCATTTGCTGTTGCTGCTCTTGGTTTTGCATTTGATTATGCTGCTGTTGAATTTGCTGCTGCTGCTGCTGCTGCTGCTGCTGCTGCATATGCTGCTGCTGCAGCATATGTTGCATGTGCAGCATTTGCTGCTGTCTAATATTATGCAGGTGCTGCTGCTGTTGCATATGGTGCTGCCCTTGCTGCTGCTGCATGTGGTGGTGGTGCTGCTGCATGTGGTGGTGGTGCTGCTGCATGTGCTGCTGCTGCTGCATGTGGTGCTGCACTTGCTGCATTTGCTGCTGCTGCCGTATCTGCTGCAGCAGGTGCAGATACACCTCACGCGAATATTTTGCTACGATTTTGTCGCCTTCTTTGCTGCGCTCTTCGCCGCATTTAAAACACCGAAAGCGCCTTGGGAAGTTTACATTGCTGCAGCAGCAGCAAACCCAATTACCTGCTTGATTTGGTAGCGGAGACATACTGCTGCTGCTGCTGCTGCTGCTGCTGCTGCTGCTGCTATTGCTGCTGCTGCTGCTGCTGCTGCTGTTCGTTAATGATAATGCACAAAGAGGGTCGCCATATATTTTTAAAAACGAAGAAGGGTTTTTAAACTCGTCAGGATGCGCAAGCATCTGAGGGCAGCAAAGTTGCTGCTGCTGCTGCTGCTGCTGCTGCTGCTGCTGCTGCTGCCGCTCGCATGGTGCTGCTGCACCTTCGTTTCCTGTCGATTGCCAGAGTGTATTTAAAGCAGCACGCAGCACTGCTTCTGCTTTAGATGTTGCTGCTGCTGCTGCTGCTGTAGCTGCTGCTGCTGCAGCAGGGGTACCATGCTCCAGCTGCTGCTGCTGCTGCTGCTGCTGCTGCTGTAGCTCAGCAGCAACAAACTCCTGCAGCAGCGAGTCAACAATTTCCGCCGCCTTCTGCAGCACCTGCTGCATCTCATCGCCGCTGCTGCTGCTGCTATTGCTGCTGCTGCTGCTGCTGCTGCTGCTGCTGCTGCCTGCTTCCTCATCGGAGTACCAGCAGCAGCTGCTACTGCTGCTGCTGCTGCTAGACCGCAGCAAATCTCCTGAAGTCGCTCTGCTGCTGATCCCCTTCGTTAGCACCTCCTCACCATCTACCTGCTGCTGCTTCTGCTGCTGCTGCTGCTGCTGCAGCTGCTGCTGCAGCGGAAGAAGCTTCGAGCTGCCACGCCGCAGCAACTGCATATCAAAAGATGCGGGTCGCAGCAGCGGTTGCTGCTGCTGCTGCTCCTGCTGCTGTTGCTGCTGCTGCTGCTGCTGCCGTTCGAGCGGATAGGACAGCAGACGCAGCCCTTCAAAAGCAGCGCTGCTGCTCTCTGCCGCACCCATGCTGCTGCTGCTGCTGTTGTTGTTGTTGCTGCTGCTGCTGGAGAGGCAAGCTGTTGCTGCTTGCTGAGCAGCAGCAGCAGCAGCAGCAGTTTGCGGGTCCAAACCCATATGAATGAATTCTTCTTTAAGCGATATAAACTGCTGCAAGCTCTCCTTACTCATGGCGTTGCTGCTGCTGCTGCTGCTGCTGCTGCTGCTGCTGCTGCTGCTGCTGCTGTCTGGAGTTCGACTTGCTGCACATTTGTTGCAGCAAGAGCGTCTTCTATAATTTATATTTAAGCAGCAGCTGCACTGCCAGTTACCGTTCTCTCCTAGCTGCGGCGGCTCTCTTACCCACCTCTTTGTGCTGCTATTGCTGCTGTTGCTGCTGCTGCTGCTGCTGTACGCGCTGCTGCTGCTGTACGCGCTGCTGCTGCTGCTGTTGTGCTGCTGCATCATGTTGCTGTTGTTGCTGCTGTTGCTGCAGTTCAGCAAGCGGAGGGGTAGAGAAGATGCCATAGTGGCACGCGAAGTGTTGCTGCTGCTGCTGCTGCTGCTGCTGTTGCTGCTGCTGCTGCTGCTGCTGCTGCTGCGGCTCTTGAGAAGGAAGAAATCTTCTGCCGCTGAAAAGGGAGCTTTAGGAGTAAAGCTAGCAGCAGAAGATAACGCTGCTGCGGGCGCTACTGCTGCTGCCGCTGCTGCTGCTGCTGCTGCTGCTGCTGCTGCTGCTGGGGTGGTCTGGGCTGGTCCGGTGCATCGGCGTTTGAGTCGAACAATAAAAATTTAAACATTAAAAAAAAAGACAGAAAAAAATGTAGTAATTACCCTTAAAGGCTTCTAAAATAGCTGTGCAGCAGCAGCTGCTGCAGCTGCTGCTGCTGCAGCAGCAGCAACAGCAGCAACAGCTGCAGCTACAGCAGCTGCAGCTGCTGCTGCTCGGCTGCAGTAGCAACAGCTGCCGACTGCGAAGGGACGGAAGGCAGCAGCAGCAGCAGCAGCAGCAGCAGATGCAGCTAATATTATTTATCATAAAACAATATTTATTTAAATATTTAATATTCAATAAAAATAAATTAAGAAACCATTGGCTTCAAGGCAGTCAGTCTCCTTGCTGCTGCTGCTGCTGCAGCAGCTGCTGCTGCTCCTGCTGCTGTTTCGAGCTACAGCAGCAAATGGGTTGTTGGCTGCTGTTGAAATAAATAAAAACAAAATAAACAAACAAACAAAATAAAAACAATAAAAAACAAATGAATAAAATAAAAAAAATTAAAACATAAAATAATAACATTGACGCAGCAGCAGCAACTGTTATGGAAGCAGCGCGATCGTGCTGCTGCTGCTGCTGCTGCTGCTGCTGCTCTCGTGCAGCAGCACTAGCACCAGCAGCAGCAGCAGAAGATAAAGC